>NC_083351.1:88479575-88634575 GCF_030254825.1 Meriones unguiculatus
TGTACAGTGTGATATATCACTTTTCAGTTCTCCTGTTGTAATAATTGAACGGGCGACACGTATGTGATTTAGTTTACAAAGTTGTGCTTTGCTTTTCTGTTCTTTCGATGGAAACTAGTTTCTGTGCCATACAGTGCGAGATAACACTTTTCGGTTTTCCTGTATTCCTAATTGAGCGAGTGACACACATGTGATTCAGTTTACAAAGTAGTGCTTTTCATTTACGTTCATTCTTTGGAAACTTGTTCCTGTTAGGAACAAGTTAGGGTTAGGGTTAGGGTTAGGGTTAGGTTAGGGCTGGGTAAGGGATAGGGTTAGCGTTAGGGTTAAAGTTAGGGTTAGGGTTAGGGTTAGGGGTTAGGGTTAGGGTTAGGGTTAGGGCCTTAGGGTTAGGGTTAGGGTTAGGGTTATATCACTTTTCAGTTTTCCTGTTATGATAATTGAACAGGCGACACATATGTGAATTAGTTTACAAAGTTGTGCTTTGTGTTTCTGTCCTTTCAATGGAAACTTGTTTCTGTGCCGTACAGTGCAAGATAACACTTTTCAGTTTTCCTGTATTCCTAATTGAGCAAGCGACACACAGGTAATTCTGTTTAAAAGTAGTGCTTTGCTTTTCTGTTCTTTCGTTGGAAACTTGTTCTTGTGCTGTACAGTGAGATATATTACTTTTCATTTTTCCGGTAATCCTAATGGAGCGAGCGACACACATGTGATATAGTTTACAAATTAGTGATTTTCTTTTTTGTTCTTTCATTTGAAACTTGTTCCTGTGCTGTACAATGTGATATATCACTCTTCAGTATTCCTGTTATAATAATTGAACAGGCGACACGTATGTGAATTAGTTTACAAAGTTGTGCTTTGCGTTTCTGTTCTTTCGATGGAAACATGTTCCTGTGCTGTACAGTGTGTTATGTCACTTTTCAGTTTTCCTCTGATAATAATTGAACAGGCGACACGTATGTCATTTAGTTTACAAAGTTGTGCTTTCCGTTTCTGTTCTTTCTTTGGAAACTTGTTTCTGTGCCATGCAGTGTGAGATAACACTTTTCGGTTTCCCTGTATTCCTAATTGAGGGAGCGACACACATGTGATTTAGTTTACAAAGTAGTGCTTTGGGTTTCTGTTCTTCTTGGAAACTTGTTTCTGTGCTGTACAGTGTGATATATCACTTTTCAGTTTTCCTGTTGTAATAATTGAACGGGCGACACGTATGTGATTTAGTTTACAAAGTTGTGCTTTGCTTTTCTGTTCTTTCGATGGAAACTAGTTTCTGTGCCGTACAGTGCGAGAGAACACTTTTCGGTTTTCCTGTATTCCTAATTGAGCGAGTGACACACATGTGATTCAGTTTACAAAGTAGTGCTTTTCATTTACGTTCTTTCGTTGGAAACTTGTTCCTGTTAGAAACAAGTTAGGGTTAGGGTTAGGGTTAGGGTTAGGGTTAGGGTTAGTGTTAGGTCAGGGCTGGGTAAGGGATAGGGTTAGCGTTAGGGTTAGGGTTAGGGTTAGGGTTAGGGTTAGGGTTAGGTTTAGGGTTAGGGTTAGGGTTAGGGTTAGTGTTAGGGTTAGGGTTAGGGTTAGGGGTTAGGGTTAGGGTTAGGGTTAGGGCCTTAGGGTTAGGGTTAGGGTTAGGGTTATATCACTTTTCAGTTTTCCTGTTATAATAATTGAACAGGCGACACATATGTGAATTAGTTTACCAAGTTGTGCTTTGTGTTTCTGTCCTTTCAATGGAAACTTGTTTCTGTGCCGTACAGTGCGAGATAACACTTTTCAGTTTTCCTGTATTCCTAATTGAGCGAGCAACACACAGGTAATTCTGTTTAAAAGTAGTGCTTTGCTTTTCTGTTCTTTCGTTGGAAACTTGTTCTTGTGCTGTACAGTGAGATATATTACTTTTCAGTTTTCCTATAATCCTAATGGAGCGAGCGACACACATGTGATTTAGTTTACAAATTAGTGATTTTCTTTTTTGTTCTTTCATTTGAAACTTGTTCCTGTGCTGTACAATGTGATATATCACTTTTCAGTATTCCTGTTATAATAATTGAACAGACGACACGTATGTGAATTAGTTTACAAAGTTGTGCTTTGCGTTTCTGTTCTTTCGATGGAAACATGTTCCTGTGCTGTACAGTGTGTTATATCACTTTTCAGTTTTCCTCTGATAATAATTGAACAGGCGACACGTATGTCATTTAGTTTACAAAGTTGTGCTTTCCGTTTCTGTTCTTTCTTTGGAAACTTGTTTCTGTGCCATGAAGTGTGAGATAACACTTTTCGGTTTTCCTGTATTCCTAATTGAGCGAGTGTCACACATGTGATTCAGTTTACAAAGTAGTGCTTTTCATTTACGTTCTTTCGTTGGAATCTTGTTCCTGTTAGGAACAAGTTAGGGTTAGGGTTAGGGTTAGGGTTAGGGTTAGGGTTAGGTTTAGGGTTAGGGTTAGGGTTAGGGTTAGTGTTAGTGTTAGGGTTAGGGTTAGGGGTTAGGGTTAGGGTTAGGGTTAGGGCCTTAGGGTTAGGGTTAGGGTTAGGGTTATATCACTTTTCAGTTTTCCTGTTATAATAATTGAACAGGCGACACATATGTGAATTAGTTTACAAAGTTGTGCTTTGTGTTTCTGTCCTTTCAATGGAAACCTGTTTCTGTGCCGTACAGTGCGAGATAACACTTTTCAGTTTTCCTGTATTCCTAATTGAGCGAGCGACACACAGGTAATTCTTTTTAAAAGTAGTGCTTTGCTTCTCTGTTCTTTCGTTGGAAACTTGTTCTTGTGCTGTACAGTGAGATATATTACTTTTCAGTTTTCCTATAATCCTAATGGAGCGAGCGACACACATGTGATTTAGTTTACAAATTAGTGATTTTCTTTTTTGTTCTTTCATTTGAAACTTGTTCCAGTGCTGTACAATGTGATATATCACTTTTCAGTATTCCTGTTATAATAATTGAACAGACGACACGTATGTGAATTAGTTTACAAAGTTGTGCTTTGCGTTTCTGTTCTTTCGATGGAAACATGTTCCTGTGCTGTACAGTGTGTTATATCACTTTTCAGTTTTCCTCTGATAATAATTGAACAGGCGACACGTATGTCATTTAGTTTACAAAGTTGTGCTTTCCGTTTCTGTTCTTTCTTTGGAAACTTGTTTCTGTGCCATGAAGTGTGAGATAACACTTTTCGGTTTTCCTGTATTCCTAATTGAGCGAGTGTCACACATGTGATTCAGTTTACAAAGTAGTGCTTTTCATTTACGTTCTTTCGTTGGAATCTTGTTCCTGTTAGGAACAAGTTAGGGTTAGGGTTAGGGTTAGGGTTAGGGTTAGGGTTAGGTTTAGGGTTAGGGTTAGGGTTAGTGTTAGTGTTAGGGTTAGGGTTAGGGGTTAGGGTTAGGGTTAGGGTTAGGGCCTTAGGGTTAGGGTTAGGGTTAGGGTTATATCACTTTTCAGTTTTCCTGTTATAATAATTGAACAGGCGACACATATGTGAATTAGTTTACAAAGTTGTGCTTTGTGTTTCTGTCCTTTCAATGGAAACTTGTTTCTGTGCCGTACAGTGCGAGATAACACTTTTCAGTTTTCCTGTATTCCTAATTGAGCGAGCGACACACAGGTGATTCTGTTTAAAAGTAGTGCTTTGCTTTTCTGTTCTTTCGTTGGAAACTTGTTCTTGTGCTGTACAGTGAGATATATTACTTTTCAGTTTTCCGGTAATCCTAATGGAGCGAGCGACACACATGTGATTTAGTTTACAAATTAGTGATTTTCTTTTTTGTTCTTTCATTTGAAACTTGTTCCTGTGCTGTACAATGTGATATATCACTTTTCAGTATTCCTGTTATAATAATTGAACAGGCGACACGTATGTGAATTAGTTTACAAAGTTGTGCTTTGCGTTTCTGTTCTTTCGATGGAAACATGTTCCTGTGCTGTACAGTGTGTTATATCACTTTTCAGTTTTCCTCTGATAATAATTGAACAGGCGACACGTATGTCATTTAGTTTACAAAGTTGTGCTTTCCGTTTCTGTTCTTTCTTTGGAAACTTGTTTCTGTGCCATGCAGTGTGAGATAACACTTTTCGGTTTCCCTGTATTCCTAATTGAGCGAGCGACACACATGTGATTTAGTTTACAAAGTAGTGCTTTGGGTTTCTGTTCTTCTTGGAAACTTGTTTCTGTGCTGTACAGTGTGATATATCACTTTTCAGTTCTCCTGTTGTAATAATTGAACGGGCGACACGTATGTGATTTAGTTTACAAAGTTGTGCTTTGCTTTTCTGTTCTTTCGATGGAAACTAGTTTCTGTGCCGTACAGTGCGAGATAACACTTTTCGGTTTTCCTGTATTCCTAATTGAGCGAGCGACACACAGGTGATTCTGTTTAAAAGTAGTGCTTTTCATTTACGTTCATTCGTTGGAAACATGTTCCTGTTAGGAACAAGTTAGGGTTAGAGTTAGGGTTAGGGTTAGGTTAGGGCTGGGTAAGGGATAGGGTTAGCGTTAGGGTTAGGGTTAGGGTTAGGGTTAGGGTTAGGGTTAGGGTTAGGGTTTAGGGTTAGGGTTAGGGTTAGGGCCTTAGGGTTAGGGTTAGGGTTAGGGTTATATCACTTTTCAGTTTTCCTGTTATAATAATTGAACAGGCGACACATATGTGAATTAGTTTACAAAGTTGTGCTTTGTGTTTCTGTCCTTTCAATGGAAACTTGTTTCTGTGCCGTACAGTGCGAGATAACACTTTTCAGTTTTCCTGTATTCCTAATTGAGCGAGCGACACACAGGTAATTCTGTTTAAAAGTAGTGCTTTGCTTTTCTGTTCTTTCGTTGGAAACTTGTTCCTGTGCTGTACAATGTGATATATCACTTTTCAGTATTCCTGTTATAATAATTGAACAGGCGACACGTATGTGAATTAGTTTACAAAGTTGTGCTTTGCGTTTCTGTTCTTTCGATGGAAACATGTTCCTGTGCTGTACAGTGTGTTATATCACTTTTCAGTTTTCCTCTGATAATAATTGAACAGGCGACACGTATGTCATTTAGTTTACAAAGTTGTGCTTTCCGTTTCTGTTCTTTCTTTGGAAACTTGTTTCTGTGCCATGCAGTGTGAGATAACACTTTTCGGTTTCCCTGTATTCCTAATTGAGGGAGCGACACACATGTGATTTAGTTTACAAAGTCGTGCTTTGGGTTTCTGTTCTTCTTGGAAACTTGTTTCTGTGCTGTACAGTGTGATATATCACTTTTCAGTTTTCCTGTTGTAATAATTGAACAGGCGACACGTATGTGATTTAGTTTACAAAGTTGTGCTTTGCTTTTCTGTTCTTTCGATGGAAACTAGTTTCTGTGCCGTACAGTGCGAGAGAACACTTTTCGGTTTTCCTGTATTCCTAATTGAGCGAGTGACACACATGTGATTCAGTTTACAAAGTAGTGCTTTTCATTTACGTTCTTTCGTTAGAAACTTGTTCCTGTTAGGAACAAGTTAGGGTTAGGGTTTGGGTTAGGGTTAGGGTTAGGGTTAGGTTTAGGGTTAGGGTTAGGGTTAGTGTTAGGGTTAGGGTTAGGGTTAGGGGTTAGGGTTAGGGTTAGGGTTAGGGCCTTAGGGTTATGGTTAGGGTTAGGGTTATATCACTTTTCAGTTTTCCTGTTATAATAATTGAACAGGCGACACATATGTGAATTAGTTTACAAAGTTGTGCTTTGTGTTTCTGTCCTTTCAATGGAAACTTGTTTCTGTGCCGTACAGTGCGAGATAACACTTTTCAGTTTTCCTGTATTCCTAATTGAGCGAGCGACACACAGGTGATTCTGTTTAAAAGTAGTGCTTTGCTTTTCTGTTCTTTCGTTGGAAACTTGTTCTTGTGCTGTACAGTGAGATATATTACTTTTCAGTTTTCCGGTAATCCTAATGGAGCGAGCGACACACATGTGATTTAGTTTACAAATTAGTGATTTTCTTTTTTGTTCTTTCATTTGAAACTTGTTCCTGTGCTGTACAATGTGATATATCACTTTTCAGTATTCCTGTTATAATAATTGAACAGGCGACACGTATGTGAATTAGTTTACAAAGTTGTGCTTTGCGTTTCTGTTCTTTCGATGGAAACATGTTCCTGTGCTGTACAGTGTGTTATATCACTTTTCAGTTTTCCTCTGATAATAATTGAACAGGCGACACGTATGTCATTTAGTTTACAAAGTTGTGCTTTCCGTTTCTGTTCTTTCTTTGGAAACTTGTTTCTGTGCCATGCAGTGTGAGATAACACTTTTCGGTTTCCCTGTATTCCTAATTGAGCGAGCGACACACATGTGATTTAGTTTACAAAGTAGTGCTTTGGGTTTCTGTTCTTCTTGGAAACTTGTTTCTGTGCTGTACAGTGTGATATATCACTTTTCAGTTCTCCTGTTGTAATAATTGAACGGGCGACACGTATGTGATTTAGTTTACAAAGTTGTGCTTTGCTTTTCTGTTCTTTCGATGGAAACTAGTTTCTGTGCCGTACAGTGCGAGATAACACTTTTCGGTTTTCCTGTATTCCTAATTGAGCGAGCGACACACAGGTGATTCTGTTTAAAAGTAGTGCTTTTCATTTACGTTCATTCGTTGGAAACTTGTTCCTGTTAGGAACAAGTTAGGGTTAGGGTTAGGGTTAGGGTTAGGTTAGGGCTGGGTAAGGGATAGGGTTAGCGTTAGGGTTAGGGTTAGGGTTAGGGTTAGGGTTAGGGTTAGGGTTAGGGTTTAGGGTTAGGGTTAGGGTTAGGGCCTTAGGGTTAGGGTTAGGGTTAGGGTTATATCACTTTTCAGTTTTCCTGTTATAATAATTGAACAGGCGACACATATGTGAATTAGTTTACAAAGTTGTGCTTTGTGTTTCTGTCCTTTCAATGGAAACTTGTTTCTGTGCCGTACAGTGCGAGATAACACTTTTCAGTTTTCCTGTATTCCTAATTGAGCGAGCGACACACAGGTGATTCTGTTTAAAAGTAGTGCTTTGCTTTTCTGTTCTTTCGTTGGAAACTTGTTCTTGTGCTGTACAGTGAGATATATTACTTTTCAGTTTTCCGGTAATCCTAATGGAGCGAGCGACACACATGTGATTTAGTTTACAAATTAGTGATTTTCTTTTTTGTTCTTTCATTTGAAACTTGTTCCTGTGCTGTACAATGTGATATATCACTTTTCAGTATTCCTGTTATAATAATTGAACAGGCGACACGTATGTGAATTAGTTTACAAAGTTGTGCTTTGCGTTTCTGTTCTTTCGATGGAAACATGTTCCTGTGCTGTACAGTGTGTTATATCACTTTTCAGTTTTCCTCTGATAATAATTGAACAGGCGACACGTATGTCATTTAGTTTACAAAGTTGTGCTTTCCGTTTCTGTTCTTTCTTTGGAAACTTGTTTCTGTGCCATGCAGTGTGAGATAACACTTTTCGGTTTCCCTGTATTCCTAATTGAGGGAGCGACACACATGTGATTTAGTTTACAAAGTCGTGCTTTGGGTTTCTGTTCTTCTTGGAAACTTGTTTCTGTGCTGTACAGTGTGATATATCACTTTTCAGTTTTCCTGTTGTAATAATTGAACAGGCGACACGTATGTGATTTAGTTTACAAAGTTGTGCTTTGCTTTTCTGTTCTTTCGATGGAAACTAGTTTCTGTGCCGTACAGTGCGAGAGAACACTTTTCGGTTTTCCTGTATTCCTAATTGAGCGAGTGACACACATGTGATTCAGTTTACAAAGTAGTGCTTTTCATTTACGTTCTTTCGTTAGAAACTTGTTCCTGTTAGGAACAAGTTAGGGTTAGGGTTAGGGTTAGGGTTAGGGTTAGGGTTAGGGTTAGGTGAGGGCTGGGTACGGGATAGGGTTAGCGTTAGGGTTAGGGTTAGGGTTAGGTTTAGGTTTAGGGTTAGGGTTAGGGTTAGGGTTAGGGTTGGGGTAAGGGGTTAGGGTTAGGGTTAGGGCCTTAGGGTTAGGGTTAGGGTTAGGGTTATATCACTTTTCAGTTTTCCTGTTATAATAATTGAACAGGCGACACATATGTGAATTAGTTTACAAAGTTGTGCTTTCCGTTTCTCTTCTTTCTTTGGAAACTTGTTTCTGTGCCATACAGTGTGAGATAACACTTTTCGGTTTCCCTGTATTCCTAATTGAGCGAGCGACACACATGTGATTTAGTTTACAAAGTAGTGCTTTGGGTTTCTGTTCTTCTTGGAAACTTGTTTCTGTGCTGTACAGTGTGATATATCACTTTTCAGTTCTAATGTTGTAATAATTGAACGGGCGACACGTATGTGATTTAGTTTACAAACTTGTGCTTTGCGTTTTTGTTCTTTTTTTGGAAACTTGTTTCTGTGCCGTACAGTCCGAGATAACACTTTTCTGTTTTCCTGTATACCTAATTGAGCGAGCGACACACAGGTGATTCTGTTTAAAAGTAGTGCTTTGCTTTTCTGTTCTTTCGTTGGAAACTTGTTCTTGTGCTGTACAGTGAGATATATTACTTTTCAGTTTTCCTATAATCCTAATGGAGCGAGCGACACACATGTGATTTAGTTTACAAATTAGTGATTTTCTTTTTTGTTCTTTCATTTGAAACTTGTTCCTGTGCTGTACAATGTGATATATCACTTTTCAGTTTTCCTGTTATAATAATTGAACAGGCGACACGTATGTGAATTAGTTTACAAAGATGTGCTTTGCGTTTCTGTTCTTTCGATGGAAACATGTTCCTGTGCTGTACAGTGTGTTATATCACTTTTCAGTTTTCCTCTGATAATAATTGAACAGGCGACACGTATGTGAATTAGTTTACAAAGTTGTGCTTTCCGTTTCAGTTCTTTCTTTGGAAACTTGTTTCTGTGCCATGCAGTGTGAGATAACACTTTTCGGTTTCCCTGTATTCCTAATTGAGGGAGCGACACACATGTGATTTAGTTTACAAAGTAGTGCTTTGGGTTTCTATTCTTCTTGGAAACTTGTTTCTGTGCTGTACAGTGTGATATATCACTTTTCAGTTCTCCTGTTGTAATAATTGAACGGGCGACACGTATGTGATTTAGTTTACAAAGTTGTGCTTTCCGTTTCTGTTCTTTCTTTGGAAACTAGTTTCTGTGCCATACAGTGTGAGATAAGACTTTTCGGTTTCCCTGTATTCCTAATTGAGCGAGCGACACACATGTGATTTAGTTTACAAAGTAGTGCTTTGGGTTTCTGTTCTTTCGATGGAAACATGTTCCTGTGCTGTACAGTGTGTTATATCACTTTTCAGTTTTCCTGTAATCCTAAGGGAGCGAGCGACACACATGTGATTTAGTTTACAAATTAGTGATTTTCTTTTTTGTTCTTTCATTTGAAACTTGTTCCTGTGCTGTACAATGTGATATATCACTTTTCAGTTTTCCTGTGATAATAATTGAACAGGCGACACGTATGTGAATTAGTTTACAAAGTTGTGCTTTGCGGTTCTGTTCTTTCGATGGAAACATGTTCCTGTGCTGTACAGTGTGTTATATCACTTTTCAGTTTTCCTCTGATAATACTTGAACAGGCGACACGTATGTCATGTAGTTTACAAAGTTGTGCTTTCCGTTTCTGTTCTTTCTTTGGAAACTTGTTTCTGTGCCATGCAGTGTGAGATAACACTTTTCGGTTTCCCTGTATTCCTAATTGAGCGAGCGACACACATGAGATTTAGTTTACAAAGTAGTGTTTTTGGTTTCTGTTCTTCTTGGAAACTTGTTTCTGTGGTGTACAGTGTGATATATCACTTTTCAGTTCTCCTGTTGTAATAATTGAACGGGCGACACGTATGTGATTTAGTTTACAAAGTTGTGCTTTGCTTTTCTGTTCTTTCGATGGAAACTAGTTTCTGTGCAGTACAGTGCGAGATAACACTTTTCGGTTTTCCTGTATTCCTAATTCAGCGAGTGACACACATGTGATTCAATTTACAAAGTAGTGCTTTTCATTTACGTTCTTTCGTTGGAAACTTGTTCCTGTTAGGAACAAGTTAGGGTTAGGGTTAGGGTTAGGGTTAGGGTTAGGGTTAGGGTTAGGTTAGGGCTGGGTAAGGGATAGGGTTAGCGTTAGGGAAAGGGTTAGGGTTAAGGTTAGGGGTTAGGGTTAGGGTTAGGGTTATATCACTTTTCAGTTTTCCTGTGATAATAATTGAACAGGCGACACGTATGTGAATTAGTTTACAAAGTTGTGCTTTGCGGTTCTGTTCTTTCGATGGAAACATGTTCCTGTGCTGTACAGTGTGTTATATCACTTTTCAGTTTTCCTCTGATAATAATTGAACAGGCGACACGTATGTCATTTAGTTTACAAAGTTGTGCTTTCCGTTTCTGTTCTTTCTTTGGAAACTTGTTTCTGTGCCATGCAGTGTGAGATAACACTTTTCGGTTTCCCTGTATTCCTAATTGAGCGAGCGACACACATGTGATTTAGTTTACAAAGTAGTGCTTTGGGTTTCTGTTCTTCTTGGAAACTTGTTTCTGTGCTGTACAGTGTGATATATCACTTTTCAGTTCTCCTGTTGTAATAATTGAGCGGGCGACACGTATGTGATTTAGTTTACAAAGTGCTTTGCTTTTCTGTTCTTTCGATGGAAACTAGTTTCTGTGCCGTACAGTGCGAGATAACACTTTTCGGTTTTCCTGTATTCCTAATTGAGCGAGTGACACACATGTGATTCAGTTTACAAAGTAGTGCTTTTCATTTACGTTCTTTCGTTGGAAACTTGTTCCTGTTAGGAACAAGTTAGGGTTAGGGTTAGGGTTAGGGTTAGGTTAGGGCTGGGTAAGGGATAGGGTTAGGGTTAGGGTTAGGGTTAGGGTTAGGGTTAGGGGTTAGGGTTAGGGTTAGGGTTAGGGTTAGGGTTAGGGGTTAGGGTTAGGGTTAGGGTTAGGGCCTTAGGGTTAGGGTTAGGGTTAGGGTTATATCACTTTTCAGTTTTCCTGTTATAATAATTGAACAGGCGACACATATGTGAATTAGTTTACAAAGTTGTGCTTTGCGGTTCTGTTCTTTCGATGGAAACATGTTCCTGTGCTGTACAGTGTGTTATATCACTTTTCAGTTTTCCTCTGATAATAATTGAACAGGCGACACGTATGTCATTAAGTTTACAAAGTTGTGCTTTCCGTTTCTGTTCTTTCTTTGGAAACTTGTTTCTGTGCCATGCAGTGTGAGATAACACTTTTCGCTTTCCCTGTATTCCTAATTGACCGAGCGACACACATGTGATTTAGTTTACAAAGTAGTGCTTTGGGTTTCTGTTCTTCTTGGAAACTTGTTTCTGTGCTGTACAGTGTGATATATCACTTTTCAGTTCTCCTGTTGTAATAATTGAGCGGGCGACACGTATGTGATTTAGTTTACAAAGTGCTTTGCTTTTCTGTTCTTTCGATGGAAACTAGTTTCTGTGCCGTACAGTGCGAGATAACACTTTTCGGTTTTCCTGTATTCCTAATTGAGCGAGTGACACACATGTGATTCAGTTTACAAAGTAGTGCTTTTCATTTACGTTCTTTCGTTGGAAACTTGTTCCTGTTAGGAACAAGTTAGGGTTAGGGTTAGGGTTAGGGTTAGGTTAGGGCTGGGTAAGGGATAGGGTTAGGGTTAGGGTTAGGGTTAGGGTTAGGGTTAGGGGTTAGGGTTAGGGTTAGGGTTAGGGTTAGGGTTAGGGGTTAGGGTTAGGGTTAGGGTTAGGGCCTTAGGGTTAGGGTTAGGGTTAGGGTTATATCACTTTTCAGTTTTCCTGTTATAATAATTGAACAGGCGACACATATGTGAATTAGTTTACAAAGTTGTGCTTTGCGGTTCTGTTCTTTCGATGGAAACATGTTCCTGTGCTGTACAGTGTGTTATATCACTTTTCAGTTTTCCTCTGATAATAATTGAACAGGCGACACGTATGTCATTAAGTTTACAAAGTTGTGCTTTCCGTTTCTGTTCTTTCTTTGGAAACTTGTTTCTGTGCCATGCAGTGTGAGATAACACTTTTCGGTTTCCCTGTATTCCTAATTGACCGAGCGACACACATGTGATTTAGTTTACAAAGTAGTGCTTTGGGTTTCTGTTCTTCTTGGAAACTTGTTTCTGTGCTGTACAGTGTGATATATCACTTTTCAGTTCTCCTGTTGTAATAATTGAACGGGCGACACGGATGTGATTTAGTTTACAAAGTTGTGCTTTGCTTTTCTGTTCTTTCGATGGAAACTATTTTCTGTGCCGTACAGTGCGAGATAACACTTTTTGGTTTTCCTGTATTCCTAATTCAGCGAGTGACACACATGTGATTCAGTTTACAAAGTAGTGCTTTTCATTTACGTTCTTTCGTTGGAAACTTGTTCCTGTTAGGAACAAGGTAGGGTTAGGGTTAGGGTTAGGGTTAGGGTTAGGGTTAGGGTTAGGTTAGGGCTGGGTAAGGGATAGGGTTAGCGTTAGGGAAAGGGTTAGGGTTAGGGTTAGGGGTTAGGGTTAGGGTTAGGGTTATATCACTTTTCAGTTTTCCTGTGATAATAATTGAACAGGCGACACGTATGTGAATTAGTTTACAAAGTTGTGCTTTGCGGTTCTGTTCTTTCGATGGAAACATGTTCCTGTGCTGTACAGTGTGTTATATCACTTTTCAGTTTTCCTCTGATAATACTTGAACAGGCGACACGTATGTCATGTAGTTTACAAAGTTGTGCTTTCCGTTTCTGTTCTTTCTTTGGAAACTTGTTTCTGTGCCATGCAGTGTGAGATAACACTTTTCGGTTTCCCTGTATTCCTAATTGAGCGAGCGACACACATGAGATTTAGTTTACAAAGTAGTGTTTTTGGTTTCTGTTCTTCTTGGAAACTTGTTTCTGTGGTGTACAGTGTGATATATCACTTTTCAGTTCTCCTGTTGTAATAATTGAACGGGCGACACGGATGTGATTTAGTTTACAAAGTTGTGCTTTGCTTTTCTGTTCTTTCGATGGAAACTAGTTTCTGTGCCGTACAGTGCGAGATAACACTTTTCGGTTTTCCTGTATTCCTAATTCAGCGAGTGACACACATGTGATTCAGTTTACAAAGTAGTGCTTTTCATTTACGTTCTTTCGTTGGAAACTTGTTCCTGTTAGGAACAAGTTAGGGTTAGGGTTAGGGTTAGGGTTAGGGTTAGGGTTAGGGTTAGGGTTAGGGTTAGGTTAGGGCTGGGTAAGGGATAGGGTTAGCGTTAGGGAAAGGGTTAGGGTTAGGGTTAGGGGTTAGGGTTAGGGTTAGGGTTATATCACTTTTCAGTTTTCCTGTGATAATAATTGAACAGGCGACACGTATGTGAATTAGTTTACAAAGTTTTGCTTTGCGGTTCTGCTCTTTCGATGGAAACATGTTCCTGTGCTGTACAGTGTGTTATATCACTTTTCAGTTTTCCTCTTATAATAATTGAACAGGCGACACGTATGTCATTTAGTTTACAAAGTTGTGCTTTCCGTTTCTGTTCTTTCTTTGGAAACTTGTTTCTGTGCCATGCAGTGTGAGATAACACTTTTCGGTTTCCCTGTATTCCTAATTGAGCGAGCGACACACATGTGATTTAGTTTACAAAGTAGTGCTTTGGGTTTCTATTCTTCTTGGAAACATGTTTCTGTGCTGTACAGTGTGATATATCACTTTTCAGTTCTCCTGTTGTAATAATTGAGCGGGCGACACGTATGTGATTTAGTTTACAAAGTGCTTTGCTTTTCTGTTCTTTCGATGGAAACTAGTTTCTGTGCCGTACAGTGCGAGATAACACTTTTCGGTTTTCCTGTATTCCTAATTGAGCGAGTGACACACATGTGATTCAGTTTACAAAGTAGTGCTTTTCATTTACGTTCTTTCGTTGGAAACTTGTTCCTGTTAGGAACAAGTTAGGGTTAGGGTTAGGGTTAGGGTTAGGTTAGGGCTGGGTAAGGGATAGGGTTAGGGTTAGGGTTAGGGTTAGGGTTAGGGTTAGGGTTAGGGGTTAGGGTTAGGGTTAGGGTTAGGGTTAGGGTTAGGGTTAGGGGTTAGGGTTAGGGTTAGGGTTAGGGCCTTAGGGTTAGGGTTAGGGTTAGGGTTATATCACTTTTCAGTTTTCCTGTTATAATAATTGAACAGGCGACACATATGTGAATTAGTTTACAAAGTTGTGCTTTGCGGTTCTGTTCTTTCGATGGAAACATGTTCCTGTGCTGTACAGTGTGTTATATCACTTTTCAGTTTTCCTCTGATAATAATTGAACAGGCGACACGTATGTCATTAAGTATACAAAGTTGTGCTTTCCGTTTCTGTTCTTTTTGGAAACTTGTTTCTGTGCCATACAGTGTGAGATAACACTTTTCGGTTTCCCTGTATTCCTAATTGAGCGAGCAACACACATGAGATTTAGTTTACAAAGTAGTGTTTTTGGTTTCTGTTCTTCTTGGAAACTTGTTTCTGTGGTGTACAGTGTGATATATCACTTTTCAGTTCTCCTGTTGTAATAATTGAACGGGCGACACGTATGTGATTTAGTTTACAAAGTTGTGCTTTGCTTTTCTGTTCTTTCGATGGAAACTAGTTTCTGTGCAGTATAGTGCGAGATAACACTTTTCGGTTTTCCTGTATTCCTAATTCAGCGAGTGACACACATGTGATTCAGTTTACAAAGTAGTGCTTTTCATTTATGTTCTTTCGTTGGAAACTTGTTCCTGTTAGGAACAAGTTAGGGTTAGGGTTAGGGTTAGGGTTAGGGTTAGGGTTAGGGTTAGGTTAGGGCTGGGTAAGGGATAGGGTTAGCGTTAGGGAAAGGGTTAGGGTTAGGGTTAGGGGTTAGGGTTAGGGTTAGGGTTATATCACTTTTCAGTTTTCCTGTGATAATAATTGAACAGGCGACACGTATGTGAATTAGTTTACAAAGTTGTGCTTTGCGGTTCTGTTCTTTCGATGGAAACATGTTCCTGTGCTGTACAGTGTGTTATATCACTTTTCAGTTTTCCTCTGATAATAATTGAACAGGCGACACGTATGTCATTTAGTTTACAAAGTTGTGCTTTCCGTTTCTGTTCTTTCTTTGGAAACTTGTTTCTGTGCCATGCAGTGTGAGATAACACTTTTCGGTTTCCCTGTATTCCTAATTGTGCGAGCGACACACATGTGATTTAGTTTACAAAGTAGTGCTTTGGGTTTCTGTTTTTCTTGGAAACTTGTTTTTGTGCTGTACAGTGTGATATATCACTTTTCAGTTCTCCTGTTGTAATAATTGAACGGGCGACACGGATGTGATTTAGTTTACAAAGTTGTGCTTTGCTTTTCTGTTCTTTCGATGGAAACTAGTTTCTGTGCCGTACAGTGCGAGATAACACTTTTCGGTTTTCCTGTATTCCTAATTCAGCGAGTGACACACATGTGATTCAGTTTACAAAGTAGTGCTTTTCATTTACGTTCTTTCGTTGGAAACTTGTTCCTGTTAGGAACAAGTTAGGGTTAGGGTTAGGGTTAGGGTTAGGGTTAGGGTTAGGGTTAGGTTAGGGCTGGGTAAGGGATAGGGTTAGCGTTAGGGAAAGGGTTAGGGTTAGGGTTAGGGGTTAGGGTTAGGGTTAGGGTTATATCACTTTTCAGTTTTCCTGTGATAATAATTGAACAGGCGACACGTATGTGAATTAGTTTACAAAGTTGTGCTTTGCGGTTCTGTTCTTTCGATGGAAACATGTTCCTGTGCTGTACAGTGTGTTATATCACTTTTCAGTTTTCCTCTGATAATAATTGAACAGGCGACACGTATGTCATTAAGTTTACAAAGTTGTGCTTTCCGTTTCTGTTCTTTCTTTGGAAACTTGTTTCTGTGCCATGCAGTGTGAGATAACACTTTTCGGTTTCCCTGTATTCCTAATTGACCGAGCGACACACATGTGATTTAGTTTACAAAGTAGTGCTTTGGGTTTCTGTTCTTCTTGGAAACTTGTTTCTGTGCTGTACAGTGTGATATATCACTTTTCAGTTCTCCTGTTGTAATAATTGAACGGGCGACACGGATGTGATTTAGTTTACAAAGTTGTGCTTTGCTTTTCTGTTCTTTCGATGGAAACTAGTTTCTGTGCCGTACAGTGCGAGATAACACTTTTTGGTTTTCCTGTATTCCTAATTCAGCGAGTGACACACATGTGATTCAGTTTACAAAGTAGTGCTTTTCATTTACGTTCTTTCGTTGGAAACTTGTTCCTGTTAGGAACAAGGTAGGGTTAGGGTTAGGGTTAGGGTTAGGGTTAGGGTTAGGGTTAGGTTAGGGCTGGGTAAGGGATAGGGTTAGCGTTAGGGAAAGGGTTAGGGTTAGGGTTAGGGGTTAGGGTTAGGGTTAGGGTTATATCACTTTTCAGTTTTCCTGTGATAATAATTGAACAGGCGACACGTATGTGAATTAGTTTACAAAGTTGTGCTTTGCGGTTCTGTTCTTTCGATGGAAACATGTTCCTGTGCTGTACAGTGTGTTATATCACTTTTCAGTTTTCCTCTGATAATACTTGAACAGGCGACACGTATGTCATGTAGTTTACAAAGTTGTGCTTTCCGTTTCTGTTCTTTCTTTGGAAACTTGTTTCTGTGCCATGCAGTGTGAGATAACACTTTTCGGTTTCCCTGTATTCCTAATTGAGCGAGCGACACACATGAGATTTAGTTTACAAAGTAGTGTTTTTGGTTTCTGTTCTTCTTGGAAACTTGTTTCTGTGGTGTACAGTGTGATATATCACTTTTCAGTTCTCCTGTTGTAATAATTGAACGGGCGACACGGATGTGATTTAGTTTACAAAGTTGTGCTTTGCTTTTCTGTTCTTTCGATGGAAACTAGTTTCTGTGCCGTACAGTGCGAGATAACACTTTTCGGTTTTCCTGTATTCCTAATTCAGCGAGTGACACACATGTGATTCAGTTTACAAAGTAGTGCTTTTCATTTACGTTCTTTCGTTGGAAACTTGTTCCTGTTAGGAACAAGTTAGGGTTAGGGTTAGGGTTAGGGTTAGGGTTAGGGTTAGGGTTAGGGTTAGGTTAGGGCTGGGTAAGGGATAGGGTTAGCGTTAGGGAAAGGGTTAGGGTTAGGGTTAGGGGTTAGGGTTAGGGTTAGGGTTATATCACTTTTCAGTTTTCCTGTGATAATAATTGAACAGGCGACACGTATGTGAATTAGTTTACAAAGTTTTGCTTTGCGGTTCTGCTCTTTCGATGGAAACATGTTCCTGTGCTGTACAGTGTGTTATATCACTTTTCAGTTTTCCTCTTATAATAATTGAACAGGCGACACGTATGTCATTTAGTTTACAAAGTTGTGCTTTCCGTTTCTGTTCTTTCTTTGGAAACTTGTTTCTGTGCCATGCAGTGTGAGATAACACTTTTCGGTTTCCCTGTATTCCTAATTGAGCGAGCGACACACATGTGATTTAGTTTACAAAGTAGTGCTTTGGGTTTCTATTCTTCTTGGAAACATGTTTCTGTGCTGTACAGTGTGATATATCACTTTTCAGTTCTCCTGTTGTAATAATTGAGCGGGCGACACGTATGTGATTTAGTTTACAAAGTGCTTTGCTTTTCTGTTCTTTCGATGGAAACTAGTTTCTGTGCCGTACAGTGCGAGATAACACTTTTCGGTTTTCCTGTATTCCTAATTCAGCGAGTGACACACATGTGATTCAGTTTACAAAGTAGTGCTTTTCATTTACGTTCTTTCGTTGGAAACTTGTTCCTGTTAGGAACAAGTTAGGGTTAGGGTTAG
Source organism: Meriones unguiculatus (assembly GCF_030254825.1). Lineage (NCBI taxonomy): Eukaryota > Metazoa > Chordata > Mammalia > Rodentia > Muridae > Meriones > Meriones unguiculatus. The sequence continues at coordinate 88,497,336 of NC_083351.1, forward strand.
GGTTAGGGTTAGGGTTAGGGTTAGGGTTAGGGTTAGGTTAGGGCTGGGTAAGGGATAGGGTTAGCGTTAGGGAAAGGGTTAGGGTTAGGGTTAGGGGTTAGGGTTAGGGTTAGGGTTATATCACTTTTCAGTTTTCCTGTGATAATAATTGAACAGGCGACACGTATGTGAATTAGTTTACAAAGTTGTGCTTTGCGGTTCTGTTCTTTCGATGGAAACATGTTCCTGTGCTGTACAGTGTGTTATATCACTTTTCAGTTTTCCTCTGATAATAATTGAACAGGCGACACGTATGTCATTTAGTTTACAAAGTTGTGCTTTCCGTTTCTGTTCTTTCTTTGGAAACTTGTTTCTGTGCCATGCAGTGTGAGATAACACTTTTCGGTTTCCCTGTATTCCTAATTGAGCGAGCGACACACATGTGATTTAGTTTACAAAGTAGTGCTTTGGGTTTCTATTTTTCTTGGAAACATGTTTCTGTGCAGTACAGTGTGATATATCACTTTTCAGTTCTCCTGTTGTAATAATTGAACGGGCGACACGGATGTGATTTAGTTTACAAAGTTGTGCTTTGCTTTTCTGTTCTTTCGATGGAAACTAGTTTCTGTGCCGTACAGTGCGAGATAACACTTTTCGGTTTTCCTGTATTCCTAATTGACCGAGTGACACACATGTGATTCAGTTTACAAAGTAGTGCTTTTCATTTATGTTCTTTCGTTGGAAACTTGTTCCTGTTAGGAACAAGTTAGGGTTAGGGTTAGGGTTAGGGTTAGGTTAGGGCTGGGTAAGGGATAGGGTTAGGGTTAGGGTTAGGGTTAGGGTTAGGGTTAGGGGTTAGGGTTAGGGTTAGGGTTAGGGTTAGGGTTAGGGGTAGGGTTAGGGTTAGGGTTAGGGCCTTAGGGTTAGGGTTAGGGTTAGGGTTATATCACTTTTCAGTTTTCCTGTTATAATAATTGAACAGGCGACACATATGTGAATTAGTTTACAAAGTTGTGCTTTGCGGTTCTATTCTTTCGATGGAAACATGTTCCTGTGCTGTACAGTGTGTTATATCACTTTTCAGTTTTCCTCTGATAATAATTGAACAGGCGACACGTATGTCATTAAGTATACAAAGTTGTGCTTTCCGTTTCTGTTCTTTTTGGAAACTTGTTTCTGTGCCATACAGTGTGAGATAACACTTTTCGGTTTCCCTGTATTCCTAATTGAGCGAGCGACACACATGAGATTTAGTTTACAAAGTAGTGTTTTTGGTTTCTGTTCTTCTTGGAAACTTGTTTCTGTGGTGTACAGTGTGATATATCACTTTTCAGTTCTCCTGTTGTAATAATTGAACGGGCGACACGGATGTGATTTAGTTTACAAAGTTGTGCTTTGCTTTTCTGTTCTTTCGATGGAAACTAGTTTCTGTGCAGTACAGTGCGAGATAACACTTTTCGGTTTTCCTGTATTCCTAATTCAGCGAGTGACACACATGTGATTCAGTTTACAAAGTAGTGCTTTTCATTTACGTTCTTTCGTTGGAAACTTGTTCCTGTTAGGAACAAGTTAGGGTTAGGGTTAGGGTTAGGGTTAGGGTTAGGGTTAGGGTTAGGGTTAGGTTAGGGCTGGGTAAGGGATAGGGTTAGCGTTAGGGAAAGGGTTAGGGTTAGGGTTAGGGGTTAGGGTTAGGGTTAGGGTTATATCACTTTTCAGTTTTCCTGTGATAATAATTGAACAGGCGACACGTATGTGAATTAGTTTACAAAGTTGTGCTTTGCGGTTCTGTTCTTTCGATGGAAACATGTTCCTGTGCTGTACAGTGTGTTATATCACTTTTCAGTTTTCCTCTGATAATAATTGAACAGGCGACACGTATGTCATTTAGTTTACAAAGTTCTGCTTTCCGTTTCTGTTCTTTCTTTGGAAACTTGTTTCTGTGCCATGCAGTGTGAGATAACACTTTTCGGTTTCCCTGTATTCCTAATTGTGCGAGCGACACACATGTGATTTAGTTTACAAAGTAGTGCTTTGGGTTTCTGTTTTTCTTGGAAACTTGTTTCTGTGCTGTACAGTGTGATATATCACTTTTCAGTTCTCCTGTTGTAATAATTGAACGGGCGACACGGATGTGATTTAGTTTACAAAGTTGTGCTTTGCTTTTCTGTTCTTTCGATGGAAACTAGTTTCTGTGCCGTACAGTGCGAGATAACACTTTTCGGTTTTCCTGTATTCCTAATTCAGCGAGTGACACACATGTGATTCAGTTTACAAAGTAGTGCTTTTCATTTACGTTCTTTCGTTGGAAACTTGTTCCTGTTAGGAACAAGTTAGGGTTAGGGTTAGGGTTAGGGTTAGGGTTAGGGTTAGGGTTAGGGTTAGGTTAGGGCTGGGTAAGGGATAGGGTTAGCGTTAGGGAAAGGGTTAGGGTTAGGGTTAGGGGTTAGGGTTAGGGTTAGGGTTATATCACTTTTCAGTTTTCCTGTGATAATAATTGAACAGGCGACACGTATGTGAATTAGTTTACAAAGTTGTGCTTTGCGGTTCTGTTCTTTCGATGGAAACATGTTCCTGTGCTGTACAGTGTGTTATATCACTTTTCAGTTTTCCTCTGATAATAATTGAACAGGCGACACGTATGTCATTTAGTTTACAAAGTTGTGCTTTCCGTTTCTGTTCTTTCTTTGGAAACTTGTTTCTGTGCCATGCAGTGTGAGATAACACTTTTCGGTTTCCCTGTATTCCTAATTGAGCGAGCGACACACATGTGATTTAGTTTACAAAGTAGTGCTTTGGGTTTCTATTCTTCTTGGAAACATGTTTCTGTGCTGTACAGTGTGATATATCACTTTTCAGTTCTCCTGTTGTAATAATTGAGCGGGCGACACGTATGTGATTTAGTTTACAAAGTGCTTTGCTTTTCTGTTCTTTCGATGGAAACTAGTTTCTGTGCCGTACAGTGCGAGATAACACTTTTCGGTTTTCCTGTATTCCTAATTGAGCGAGTGACACACATGTGATTCAGTTTACAAAGTAGTGCTTTTCATTTACGTTCTTTCGTTGGAAAATTGTTCCTGTTAGGAACAAGTTAGGGTTAGGGTTAGGGTTAGGGTTAGGTTAGGGCTGGGTAAGGGATAGGGTTAGGGTTAGGGTTAGGGTTAGGGTTAGGGTTAGGGGTTAGGGTTAGGGTTAGGGTTAGGGTTAGGGTTAGGGTTAGGGGTTAGGGTTAGGGTTAGGGTTAGGGCCTTAGGGTTAGGGTTAGGGTTAGGGTTATATCACTTTTCAGTTTTCCTGTTATAATAATTGAACAGGCGACACATATGTGAATTAGTTTACAAAGTTGTGCTTTGCGGTTCTGTTCTCTCGATGGAAACATGTTCCTGTGCTGTACAGTGTGTTATATCACTTTTCAGTTTTCCTCTGATAATAATTGAACAGGCGACACGTATGTCGTTAAGTTTACAAAGTTGTGCTTTCCGTTTCTGTTCTTTCTTTGGAAACTTGTTTCTGTGCCATGCAGTGTGAGATAACACTTTTCGGTTTCCCTGTATTCCTAATTGACCAGGCGACACACATGTGATTTAGTTTACAAAGTAGTGCTTTGGGTTTCTGTTCTTCTTGGAAACTTGTTTCTGTGCTGTACAGTGTGATATATCACTTTTCAGTTCTCCTGTTGTAATAATTGAACGGGCGACACGGATGTGATTTAGTTTACAAAGTTGTGCTTTGCTTTTCTGTTCTTTCGATGGAAACTATTTTCTGTGCCGTACAGTGCGAGATAACACTTTTTGGTTTTCCTGTATTCCTAATTCAGCGAGTGACACACATGTGATTCAGTTTACAAAGTAGTGCTTTTCATTTACGTTTTTTCGTTGGAAACTTGTTCCTGTTAGGAACAAGTTAGGGTTAGGGTTAGGGTTAGGGTTAGGGTTAGGGTTAGGTTAGGGCTGGGTAAGGGATAGGGTTAGCGTTAGGGAAAGGGTTAGGGTTAGGGTTAGGGGTTAGGGTTAGGGTTAGGGTTATATCACTTTTCAGTTTTCCTGTGATAATAATTGAACAGGCGACACGTATGTGAATTAGTTTACAAAGTTGTGCTTTGCGGTTCTGTTCTTTCGATGGAAACATGTTCCTGTGCTGTACAGTGTGTTATATCACTTTTCAGTTTTCCTCTGATAATACTTGAACAGGCGACACGTATGTCATGTAGTTTACAAAGTTGTGCTTTCCGTTTCTGTTCTTTCTTTGGAAACTTGTTTCTGTGCCATGCAGTGTGAGATAACACTTTTCGGTTTCCCTGTATTCCTAATTGAGCGAGCGACACACATGAGATTTAGTTTACAAAGTAGTGTTTTTGGTTTCTGTTCTTCTTGGAAACTTGTTTCTGTGGTGTACAGTGTGATATATCACTTTTCAGTTCTCCTGTTGTAATAATTGAACGGGCGACACGGATGTGATTTAGTTAACAAAGTTGTGCTTTGCTTTTCTGTTCTTTCGATGGAAACTAGTTTCTGTGCCGTACAGTGCGAGATAACACTTTTCGGTTTTCCTGTATTCCTAATTCAGCGAGTGACACACATGTGATTCAGTTTACAAAGTAGTGCTTTTCATTTACGTTCTTTCGTTGGAAACTTGTTCCTGTTAGGAACAAGTTAGGGTTAGGGTTAGGGTTAGGGTTAGGGTTAGGGTTAGGGTTAGGTTAGGGCTGGGTAAGGGATAGGGTTAGCGTTAGGGAAAGGGTTAGGGTTAGGGTTAGGGGTTAGGGTTAGGGTTAGGGTTATATCACTTTTCAGTTTTCCTGTGATAATAATTGAACAGGCGACACGTATATGAATTAGTTTACAAAGTTGTGCTTTGCGGTTCTGCTCTTTCGATGGAAACATGTTCCTGTGCTGTACAGTGTGTTATATCACTTTTCAGTTTTCCTCTTATAATAATTGAACAGGCGACACGTATGTGAATTAGTTTACAAAGTTGTGCTTTCCGTTTCTGTTCTTTCTTTGGAGACTTGTTTCTGTGCTATGCAGTGTGAGATAACACTTTTCGGTTTCCCTGTATTCCTAATTGAGCGAGCGACACACATGTGATTTAGTTTACAAAGTAGTGCTTTGGGTTTCTATTCTTCTTGGAAACATGTTTCTGTGCTGTACAGTGTGATATATCACTTTTCAGTTCTCCTGTTGTAATAATTGAGCGGGCGACACGTATGTGATTTAGTTTAAAAAGTGCTTTGCTTTTCTGTTCTTTCGATGGAAACTAGTTTCTGTGCCGTACAGTGCGAGATAACACTTTTCGGTTTTCCTGTATTCCTAATTGAGCGAGTGACACACATGTGATTCAGTTTACAAAGTAGTGCTTTTCATTTACGTTCTTTCGTTGGAAACTTGTTCCTGTTAGGAACAAGTTAGGGTTAGGGTTAGGGTTAGGGTTAGGTTAGGGCTGGGTAAGGGATAGGGTTAGGGTTAGGGTTAGGGTTAGGGTTAGGGTTAGGGTTAGGGGTTAGGGTTAGGGTTAGGGTTAGGGTTAGGGTTAGGGGTTAGGGTTAGGGTTAGGGTTAGGGCCTTAGGGTTAGGGTTAGGGTTAGGGTTATATCACTTTTCAGTTTTCCTGTTATAATAATTGAACAGGCGACACATATGTGAATTAGTTTACAAATTTGTGCTTTGCGGTTCTGTTCTTTCGATGGAAACATGTTCCTGTGCTGTACAGTGTGTTATATCACTTTTCAGTTTTCCTCTGATAATAATTGAACAGGCGACACGTATGTCATTAAGTATACAAAGTTGTGCTTTCCGTTTCTGTTCTTTTTGGAAACTTGTTTCTGTGCCATACAGTGTGAGATAACACTTTTCGGTTTCCCTGTATTCCTAATTGAGCGAGCGACACACATGAGATTTAGTTTACAAAGTAGTGTTTTTGGTTTCTGTTCTTCTTGGAAACTTGTTTCTGTGGTGTACAGTGTGATATATCACTTTTCAGTTCTCCTGTTGTAATAATTGAACGGGCGACACGGATGTGATTTAGTTTACAAAGTTGTGCTTTGCTTTTCTGTTCTTTCGATGGAAACTAGTTTCTGTGCAGTACAGTGCGAGATAACACTTTTCGGTTTTCCTGTATTCCTAATTGAGCGAGTGACACACATGTGATTCAGTTTACAAAGTAGTGCTTTTCATTTACGTTCTTTCGTTGGAAACTTGTTCCTGTTAGGAACAAGTTAGGGTTAGGGTTAGGGTTAGGGTTAGGGGTTAGGGTTAGGGTTAGGGTTATATCACTTTTCAGTTTTCCTGTGATAATAATTGAACAGGCGACACGTATGTGAATTAGTTTACAAAGTTGTGCTTTGCGGTTCTGTTCTTTCGATGGAAACATGTTCCTGTGCTGTACAGTGTGTTATATCACTTTTCAGTTTTCCTCTGATAATAATTGAACAGGCGACACGTATGTCATTTAGTTTACAAAGTTGTGCTTTCCGTTTCTGTTCTTTCTTTGGAAACTTGTTTCTGTGCCATGCAGTGTGAGATAACACTTTTCGGTTTCCCTGTATTCCTAATTGAGCGAGCGACACACATGTGATTTAGTTTACAAAGTAGTGCTTTGGGTTTCTGTTCTTCTTGGTAACTTGTTTCTGTGCTGTACAGTGTGTTATATCACTTTTCAGTTTTCCTCTGATAATAGTTGAACAGGCGACACGTATGTCATTAAATATACAAAGTTGTGCTTTCCGTTTCTGTTCTTTTTGGAAACTTGTTTCTGTGCCATACAGTGTGAGATAACACTTTTCGGTTTCCCTGTATTCCTAATTGAGCGAGCGACACACATGAGATTTAGTTTACAAAGTAGTGTTTTTGGTTTCTGTTCTTCTTGGAAACTTGTTTCTGTGGTGTACAGTGTGATATATCACTTTTCAGTTCTCCTGTTGTAATAATTGAACGGGCAACACGGATGTGATTTAGTTTACAAAGTTATGCTTTGCTTTTCTGTTCTTTCGATGGAAACTAGTTTCTGTGCCGTACAGTGCGAGATAACACTTTTCGGTTTTCCTGTATTCCTAATTCAGCGAGTGACACACATGTGATTCAGTTTACAAAGTAGTGCTTTTCATTTACGTTCTTTCGTTGGAAACTTGTTCCTGTTAGGAACAAGTTAGGGTTAGGGTTAGGGTTAGGGTTAGGGTTAGGGTTAGGGTTAGGTTAGGGCTGGGTAAGGGATAGGGTTAGCGTTAGGGAAAGGGTTAGGGTTAGGGTTAGGGGTTAGGGTTAGGGTTAGGGTTATATCACTTTTCAGTTTTCCTGTGATAATAATTGAACAGGCGACACGTATGTGAATTAGTTTACAAAGTTGTGCTTTCCGTTTCTGTTCTTTCTTTGGAAACTTGTTTCTGTGCCATGCAGTGTGAGATAACACTTTTCGGTTTCCCTGTATTCCTAATTGAGCGAGCGACACACATGTGATTTAGTTTACAAAGTAGTGCTTTGGGTTTCTGTTCTTCTTGGAAACTTGTTTCTGTGCTGTACAGTGTGATATATCACTTTTCAGTTCTCCTGTTGTAATAATTGAGCGGGCGACACGTATGTGATTTAGTTTACAAAGTGCTTTGCTTTTCTGTTCTTTCGATGGAAACTAGTTTCTGTGCCGTTCAGTGCGAGATAACACTTTTCGGTTTTCCTGTATTCCTAATTGAGCGAGTGACACACATGTGATTCAGTTTACAAAGTAGTGCTTTTCATTTACGTTCTTTCGTTGGAAACTTGTTCCTGTTAGGAACAAGTTAGGGTTAGGGTTAGGGTTAGGGTTAGGTTAGGGCTGGGTAAGGGATAGGGTTAGGGTTAGGGTTAGGGTTAGGGTTAGGGGTTAGGGTTAGGGTTAGGGTTAGGGTTAGGGTTAGGGGTTAGGGTTAGGGTTAGGGTTAGGGCCTTAGGGTTAGGGTTAGGGTTAGGGTTATATCACTTTTCAGTTTTCCTGTTATAATAATTGAACAGGCGACACATATGTGAATTAGTTTACAAAGTTGTGCTTTGCGGTTCTGTTCTTTCGATGGAAACATGTTCCTGTGCTGTACAGTGTGTTATATCACTTTTCAGTTTTCCTCTGATAATAATTGAACAGGCGACACTTATGTCATTAAGTTTACAAAGTTGTGCTTTCCGTTTCTGTTCTTTCTTTGGAAACTTGTTTCTGTGCCATGCAGTGTGAGATAACACTTTTCGGTTTCCCTGTATTCCTAATTGACCGAGCGACACACATGTGATTTAGTTTACAAAGTAGTGCTTTGGGTTTCTGTTCTTCTTGGAAACTTGTTTCTGTGCTGTACAGTGTGATATATCACTTTTCAGTTCTCCTGTTGTAATAATTGAACGGGCGACACGGATGTGATTTAGTTTACAAAGTTGTGCTTTGCTTTTCTGTTCTTTCGATGGAAACTAGTTTCTGTGCCATACAGTGCGAGATAACACTTTTCGGTTTTCCTGTATTCCTAATTCAGCGAGTGACACACATGTGATTCAGTTTACAAAGTAGTGCTTTTCATTTACGTTCTTTCGTTGGAAACTTGTTCCTGTTAGGAACAACTTAGGGTTAGGGTTAGGGATAGGGTTAGGGTTAGGGTTAGGTTAGGGCTGGGTAAGGGATAGGGTTAGCGTTAGGGAAAGGGTTAGGGTTAGGGTTAGGGGTTAGGGTTAGGGTTAGGGTTATATCACTTTTCAGTTATCCTGTGATAATAATTGAACAGGCGACACGTATGTGAATTAGTTTACAAAGTTGTGCTTTGCGGTTCTGTTCTTTCGATGGAAATATGTTCCTGTGCTGTATAGTGTGTTATATCACTTTTCAGTTTTCCTCTGATAATAATTGAACAGGCGACACGTATGTCATGTAGTTTACAAAGTTGTGCTTTCCGTTTCTGTTCTTTCTTTGGAAACTTGTTTCTGTGCCATGCAGTGTGAGATAACACTTTTCGGTTTCCCTGTATTCCTAATTGAGCGAGCGACACACATGAGATTTAGTTTACAAAGTAGTGTTTTTGGTTTCTGTTCTTCTTGGAAACTTGTTTCTGTGGTGTACAGTGTGATATATCACTTTTCAGTTCTCCTGTTGTAATAATTGAACGGGCGACACGGATGTGATTTAGTTTACAAAGTTGTGCTTTGCTTTTCTGTTCTTTCGATGGAAACTAGTTTCTGTGCCGTACAGTGCGAGATAACACTTTTCGGTTTTCCTGTATTCCTAATTCAGCGAGTGACACACATGTGATTCAGTTTACAAAGTAGTGCTTTTCATTCACGTTCTTTCGTTGGAAACTTGTTCCTGTTAGGAACAAGTTAGGGTTAGGGTTAGGGTTAGGGTTAGGGGTTAGGGTTAGGGTTAGGGTTATATCACTTTTCAGTTTTCCTGTGATAATAATTGAACAGGCGACACGTATGTGAATTAGTTTACAAAGTTGTGCTTTGCGGTTCTGTTCTTTCGATGGAAACATGTTCCTGTGCTGTACAGTGTGTTATATCACTTTTCAGTTTTCCTCTGATAATAATTGAACAGGCGACACGTATGTCATTTAGTTTACAAAGTTGTGCTTTCCGTTTCTGTTCTTTCTTTGGAAACTTGTTTCTGTGCCATGCAGTGTGAGATAACACTTTTCGGTTTCCCTGTATTCCTAATTGAGCGAGCGACACACATGTGATTTACTTTACAAAGTAGTGCTTTGGGTTTCTGTTCTTCTTGGTAACTTGTTTCTGTGCTGTACAGTGTGTTATATCACTTTTCAGTTTTCCTCTGATAATAGTTGAACAGGCGACACGTATGTCATTAAGTATACAAAGTTGTGCTTTCCGTTTCTGTTCTTTTTGGAAACTTGTTTCTGTGCCATACAGTGTGAGATAACACTTTTCGGTTTCCCTGTATTCCTAATTGAGCGAGCGACACACATGAGATTTAGTTTACAAAGTAGTGTTTTTGGTTTCTGTTCTTCTTGGAAACTTGTTTCTGTGGTGTACAGTGTGATATATCACTTTTCAGTTCTCCTGTTGTAATAATTGAACGGGCAACACGAATGTGATTTAGTTTACAAAGTTATGCTTTGCTTTTCTGTTCTTTCGATGGAAACTAGTTTCTGTGCCGTACAGTGCGAGATAACACTTTTCGGTTTTCCTGTATTCCTAATTGAGCGAGTGACACACATGTGATTCAGTTTACAAAGTAGTGCTTTTCATTTACGTTCTTTCGTTGGAAACTTGTTCCTGTTAGGAACAAGTTAGGGTTAGGGTTAGGGTTAGGGTTAGGGTTAGGGTTAGGTTAGGGCTGGGTAAGGGATAGGGTTAGCGTTAGGGAAAGGGTTAGGGTTAGGGTTAGGGGTTAGGGTTAGGGTTAGGGTTATATCACTTTTCAGTTTTCCTGTGATAATAATTGAACAGGCGACACGTATGTGAATTAGTTTACAAAGTTGTGCTTTCCGTTTCTGTTCTTTCTTTGGAAACTTGTTTCTGTGCCATGCAGTGTGAGATAACACTTTTCGGTTTCCCTGTATTCCTAATTGAGCGAGCGACACACATGTGATTTAGTTTACAAAGTAGTGCTTTGGGTTTCTGTTCTTCTTGGAAACTTGTTTCTGTGCTGTACAGTGTGATATATCACTTTTCAGTTCTCCTGTTGTAATAATTGAGCGGGCGACACGTATGTGATTTAGTTTACAAAGTGCTTTGCTTTTCTGTTCTTTCGATGGAAACTAGTTTCTGTGCCATACAGTGCGAGATAACACTTTTCGGTTTTCCTGTATTCCTAATTGAGCGAGTGACACACATGTGATTCAGTTTACAAAGTAGTGCTTTTCATTTATGTTCTTTCGTTGGAAACTTGTTCCTGTTAGGAACAAGTTAGGGTTAGGGTTAGGGTTAGGGTTAGGTTAGGGCTGGGTAAGGGATAGGGTTAGGGTTAGGGTTAGGGTTAGGGTTAGGGTTAGGGGTTAGGGTTAGGGTTAGGGTTAGGGTTAGGGTTAGGGGTTAGGGTTAGGGTTAGGGTTAGGGCCTTAGGGTTAGGGTTAGGGTTAGGGTTATATCACTTTTCAGTTTTCCTGTGATAATAATTGAACAGGCGACACGTATGTGAATTAGTTTACAAAGTTGTGCTTTGCGGTTCTGTTCTTTCGATGGAAACATGTTCCTGTGCTGTATAGTGTGTTATATCACTTTTCAGTTTTCCTCTGATAATAATTGAACAGGCGACACGTATGTCATGTAGTTTACAAAGTTGTGCTTTCCGTTTCTGTTCTTTCTTTGGAAACTTGTTTCTGTGCCATGCAGTGTGAGATAACACTTTTCGGTTTCCCTGTATTCCTAATTGAGCGAGCGACACACATGAGATTTAGTTTACAAAGTAGTGTTTTTGGTTTCTGTTCTTCTTGGAAACTTGTTTCTGTGGTGTACAGTGTGATATATCACTTTTCAGTTCTCCTGTTGTAATAATTGAACGGGCGACACGGATGTGATTTAGTTTACAAAGTTGTGCTTTGCTTTTCTGTTCTTTCGATGGAAACTAGTTTCTGTGCCGTACAGTGCGAGATAACACTTTTCGGTTTTCCTGTATTCCTAATTCAGCGAGTGACACACATGTGATTCAGTTTACAAAGTAGTGCTTTTCATTCACGTTCTTTCGTTGGAAACTTGTTCCTGTTAGGAACAAGTTAGGGTTAGGGTTAGGGTTAGGGTTAGGGTTAGGGTTAGGGTTAGGTTAGGGCTGGGTAAGGGATAGGGTTAGCGTTAGGGAAAGGGTTAGGGTTAGGGTTAGGGGTTAGGGTTAGGGTTAGGGTTATATCACTTTTCAGTTTTCCTGTGATAATAATTGAACAGGCGACACGTATGTGAATTAGTTTACAAAGTTGTGCTTTGCGGTTCTGTTCTTTCGATGGAAACATGTTCCTGTGCTGTACAGTGTGTTATATCACTTTTCAGTTTTCCTCTGATAATAATTGAACAGGCGACACGTATGTCATTTAGTTTACAAAGTTGTGCTTTCCGTTTCTGTTCTTTCTTTGGAAACTTGTTTCTGTGCCATGCAGTGTGAGATAACACTTTTCGGTTTCCCTGTATTCCTAATTGAGCGAGCGACACACATGTGATTTAGTTTACAAAGTAGTGCTTTGGGTTTCTGTTCTTCTTGGAAACTTGTTTCTGTGCTGTACAGTGTGTTATATCACTTTTCAGGTTTCCTCTGATATTAGTTGAACAGGCGACACGTATGTCATTAAGTATACAAAGTTGTGCTTTCCGTTTCTGTTATTTTTGGAAACTTGTTTCTGTGCCATACAGTGTGAGATAACACTTTTCGGTTTCCCTGTATTCCTAATTGAGCGAGCGACACACATGAGATTTAGTTTACAAAGTAGTGTTTTTGGTTTCTGTTCTTCTTGGAAACTTGTTTCTGTGGTGTACAGTGTGATATATCACTTTTCAGTTCTCCTGTTGTAATAATTGAACGGGCGACACGTATGTGATTTAGTTTACAAAGTTGTGCTTTGCTTTTCTGTTCTTTCGATGGAAACTAGTTTCTGTGCCGTACAGTGCGAGATAACACTTTTCGGTTTTCCTGTATTCCTAATTGAGCGAGTGACACACATGTGATTCAGTTTACAAAGTAGTGCTTTTCATTTACGTTCTTTCGTTGGAAACTTGTTCCTGTTAGGAACAAGTTAGGGTTAGGGTTAGGGTTAGGGTTAGGTTAGGGCTGGGTAAGGGATAGGGTTAGGGTTAGGGTTAGGGTTAGGGTTAGGGTTAGGGGTTAGGGTTAGGGTTAGGGTTAGGGTTAGGGTTAGGGGTTAGGGTTAGGGTTAGGGTTAGGGCCTTAGGGTTAGGGTTAGGGTTAGGGTTATATCACTTTTCAGTTTTCCTGTTATAATAATTGAACAGGCGACACATATGTGAATTAGTTTACAAAGTTGTGCTTTGCGGTTCTGTTCTCTCGATGGAAACATGTTCCTGTGCTGTACAGTGTGTTATATCACTTTTCAGTTTTCCTCTGATAATAATTGAACAGGCGACACGTATGTCATTAAGTTTACAAAGTTGTGCTTTCCGTTTCTGTTCTTTCTTTGGAAACTTGTTTCTGTGCCATGCAGTGTGAGATAACACTTTTCGGTTTCCCTGTATTCCTAATTGACCAGGCGACACACATGTGATTTAGTTTACAAAGTAGTGCTTTGGGTTTCTGTTCTTCTTGGAAACTTGTTTCTGTGCTGTACAGTGTGATATATCACTTTTCAGTTCTCCTGTTGTAATAATTGAACGGGCGACACGGATGTGATTTAGTTTACAAAGTTGTGCTTTGCTTTTCTGTTCTTTCGATGGAAACTATTTTCTGTGCCGTACAGTGCGAGATAACACTTTTTGGTTTTCCTGTATTCCTAATTCAGCGAGTGACACACATGTGATTCAGTTTACAAAGTAGTGCTTTTCATTTACGTTCTTTCGTTGGAAACTTGTTCCTGTTAGGAACAAGTTAGGGTTAGGGTTAGGGTTAGGGTTAGGGTTAGGGTTAGGGTTAGGGTTAGGGTTAGGTTAGGGCTGGGTAAGGGATAGGGTTAGCGTTAGGGAAAGGGTTAGGGTTAGGGTTAGGGGTTAGGGTTAGGGTTAGGGTTATATCACTTTTCAGTTTTCCTGTGATAATAATTGAACAGGCGACACGTATGTGAATTAGTTTACAAAGTTGTGCTTTGCGGTTCTGTTCTTTCGATGGAAACATGTTCCTGTGCTGTACAGTGTGTTATATCACTTTTCAGTTTTCCTCTGATAATACTTGAACAGGCGACACGTATGTCATGTAGTTTACAAAGTTGTGCTTTCCGTTTCTGTTCTTTCTTTGGAAACTTGTTTCTGTGCCATGCAGTGTGAGATAACACTTTTCGGTTTCCCTGTATTCCTAATTGAGCGAGCGACACACATGAGATTTAGTTTACAAAGTAGTGTTTTTGGTTTCTGTTCTTCTTGGAAACTTGTTTCTGTGGTGTACAGTGTGATATATCACTTTTCAGTTCTCCTGTTGTAATAATTGAACGGGCGACACGGATGTGATTTAGTTAACAAAGTTGTGCTTTGCTTTTCTGTTCTTTCGATGGAAACTAGTTTCTGTGCCGTACAGTGCGAGATAACACTTTTCGGTTTTCCTGTATTCCTAATTCAGCGAGTGACACACATGTGATTCAGTTTACAAAGTAGTGCTTTTCATTTACGTTCTTTCGTTGGAAACTTGTTCCTGTTAGGAACAAGTTAGGGTTAGGGTTAGGGTTAGGGTTAGGGTTAGGGTTAGGGTTAGGGTTAGGGTTAGGTTAGGGCTGGGTAAGGGATAGGGTTAGCGTTAGGGAAAGGGTTAGGGTTAGGGTTAGGGGTTAGGGTTAGGGTTAGGGTTATATCACTTTTCAGTTTTCCTGTGATAATAATTGAACAGGCGACACGTATATGAATTAGTTTACAAAGTTGTGCTTTGCGGTTCTGCTCTTTCGATGGAAACATGTTCCTGTGCTGTACAGTGTGTTATATCACTTTTCAGTTTTCCTCTTATAATAATTGAACAGGCGACACGTATGTGAATTAGTTTACAAAGTTGTGCTTTCCGTTTCTGTTCTTTCTTTGGAGACTTGTTTCTGTGCTATGCAGTGTGAGATAACACTTTTCGGTTTCCCTGTATTCCTAATTGAGCGAGCGACACACATGTGATTTAGTTTACAAAGTAGTGCTTTGGGTTTCTATTCTTCTTGGAAACATGTTTCTGTGCTGTACAGTGTGATATATCACTTTTCAGTTCTCCTGTTGTAATAATTGAGCGGGCGACACGTATGTGATTTAGTTTAAAAAGTGCTTTGCTTTTCTGTTCTTTCGATGGAAACTAGTTTCTGTGCCGTACAGTGCGAGATAACACTTTTCGGTTTTCCTGTATTCCTAATTGAGCGAGTGACACACATGTGATTCAGTTTACAAAGTAGTGCTTTTCATTTACGTTCTTTCGTTGGAAACTTGTTCCTGTTAGGAACAAGTTAGGGTTAGGGTTAGGGTTAGGGTTAGGTTAGGGCTGGGTAAGGGATAGGGTTAGGGTTAGGGTTAGGGTTAGGGTTAGGGGTTAGGGTTAGGGTTAGGGTTAGGGTTAGGGTTAGGGGTTAGGGTTAGGGTTAGGGTTAGGGCCTTAGGGTTAGGGTTAGGGTTAGGGTTATATCACTTTTCAGTTTTCCTGTTATAATAATTGAACAGGCGACACATATGTGAATTAGTTTACAAAGTTGTGCTTTGCGGTTCTGTTCTCTCGATGGAAACATGTTCCTGTGCTGTACAGTGTGTTATATCACTTTTCAGTTTTCCTCTGATAATAATTGAACAGGCGACACGTATGTCATTAAGTTTACAAAGTTGTGCTTTCCGTTTCTGTTCTTTCTTTGGAAACTTGTTTCTGTGCCATGCAGTGTGAGATAACACTTTTCGGTTTCCCTGTATTCCTAATTGACCAGGCGACACACATGTGATTTAGTTTACAAAGTAGTGCTTTGGGTTTCTGTTCTTCTTGGAAACTTGTTTCTGTGCTGTACAGTGTGATATATCACTTTTCAGTTCTCCTGTTGTAATAATTGAACGGGCGACACGGATGTGATTTAGTTTACAAAGTTGTGCTTTGCTTTTCTGTTCTTTCGATGGAAACTATTTTCTGTGCCGTACAGTGCGAGATAACACTTTTTGGTTTTCCTGTATTCCTAATTCAGCGAGTGACACACATGTGATTCAGTTTACAAAGTAGTGCTTTTCATTTACGTTCTTTCGTTGGAAACTTGTTCCTGTTAGGAACAAGTTAGGGTTAGGGTTAGGGTTAGGGTTAGGGTTAGGGTTAGGGTTAGGGTTAGGTTAGGGCTGGGTAAGGGATAGGGTTAGCGTTAGGGAAAGGGTTAGGGTTAGGGTTAGGGGTTAGGGTTAGGGTTAGGGTTATATCACTTTTCAGTTTTCCTGTGATAATAATTGAACAGGCGACACGTATGTGAATTAGTTTACAAAGTTGTGCTTTGCGGTTCTGTTCTTTCGATGGAAACATGTTCCTGTGCTGTACAGTGTGTTATATCACTTTTCAGTTTTCCTCTGATAATAATTGAACAGGCGACACGTATGTCATTTAGTTTACAAAGTTGTGCTTTCCGTTTCTGTTCTTTCTTTGGAAACTTGTTTCTGTGACATACAGTGTGAGATAACACTTTTCGGTTTCCCTGTATTCCTAATTGAGCGAGCGACACACATGTGATTTAGTTTACAAAGTAGTGCTTTGGGTTTCTGTTCTTCTTGGTAACTTGTTTCTGTGCTGTACAGTGTGTTATATCACTTTTCAGTTTTCCTCTGATAATAGTTGAACAGGCGACACGTATGTCATTAAATATACAAAGTTGTGCTTTCCGTTTCTGTTCTTTTTGGAAACTTGTTTCTGTGCCATACAGTGTGAGATAACACTTTTCGGTTTCCCTGTATTCCTAATTGAGCGAGCGACACACATGAGATTTAGTTTACAAAGTAGTGTTTTTGGTTTCTGTTCTTCTTGGAAACTTGTTTCTGTGGTGTACAGTGTGATATATCACTTTTCAGTTCTCCTGTTGTAATAATTGAACGGGCAACACGAATGTGATTTAGTTTACAAAGTTATGCTTTGCTTTTCTGTTCTTTCGATGGAAACTAGTTTCTGTGCCGTACAGTGCGAGATAACACTTTTCGGTTTTCCTGTATTCCTAATTCAGCGAGTGACACACATGTGATTCAGTTTACAAAGTAGTGCTTTTCATTTACGTTCTTTCGTTGGAAACTTGTTCCTGTTAGGAACAAGTTAGGGTTAGGGTTAGGGTTAGGGTTAGGGTTAGGGTTAGGGTTAGGGTTAGGGTTAGGTTAGGGCTGGGTAAGGGATAGGGTTAGCGTTAGGGAAAGGGTTAGGGTTAGGGTTAGGGGTTAGGGTTAGGGTTAGGGTTATATCACTTTTCAGTTTTCCTGTGATAATAATTGAACAGGCGACACGTATGTGAATTAGTTTACAAAGTTGTGCTTTCCGTTTCTGTTCTTTCTTTGGAAACTTGTTTCTGTGCCATGCAGTGTGAGATAACACTTTTCGGTTTCCCTGTATTCCTAATTGAGCGAGCGACACACATGTGATTTAGTTTACAAAGTAGTGCTTTGGGTTTCTGTTCTTCTTGGAAACTTGTTTCTGTGCTGTACAGTGTGATATATCACTTTTCAGTTCTCCTGTTGTAATAATTGAGCGGGCGACACGTATGTGATTTAGTTTACAAAGTGCTTTGCTTTTCTGTTCTTTCGATGGAAACTAGTTTCTGTGCCGTACAGTGCGAGATAACACTTTTCGGTTTTCCTGTATTCCTAATTGAGCGAGTGACACACATGTGATTCAGTTTACAAAGTAGTGCTTTTCATTTACGTTCTTTCGTTGGAAACTTGTTCCTGTTAGGAACAAGTTAGGGTTAGGGTTAGGGTTAGGGTTAGGTTAGGGCTGGGTAAGGGATAGGGTTAGGGTTAGGGTTAGGGTTAGGGTTAGGGTTAGGGGTTAGGGTTAGGGTTAGGGTTAGGGTTAGGGTTAGGGGTTAGGGTTAGGGTTAGGGTTAGGGCCTTAGGGTTAGGGTTAGGGTTAGGGTTATATCACTTTTCAGTTTTCCTGTTATAATAATTGAACAGGCGACACATATGTGAATTAGTTTACAAAGTTGTGCTTTGCGGTTCTGTTCTTTCGATGGAAACATGTTCCTGTGCTGTACAGTGTGTTATATCACTTTTCAGTTTTCCTCTGATAATAATTGAACAGGCGACACTTATGTCATTAAGTTTACAAAGTTGTGCTTTCCGTTTCTGTTCTTTCTTTGGAAACTTGTTTCTGTGCCATGCAGTGTGAGATAACACTTTTCGGTTTCCCTGTATTCCTAATTGACCGAGCGACACACATGTGATTTAGTTTACAAAGTAGTGCTTTGGGTTTCTGTTCTTCTTGGAAACTTGTTTCTGTGCTGTACAGTGTGATATATCACTTTTCAGTTCTCCTGTTGTAATAATTGAACGGGCGACACGGATGTGATTTAGTTTACAAAGTTGTGCTTTGCTTTTCTGTTCTTTCGATGGAAACTAGTTTCTGTGCCATACAGTGCGAGATAACACTTTTCGGTTTTCCTGTATTCCTAATTCAGCGAGTGACACACATGTGATTCAGTTTACAAAGTAGTGCTTTTCATTTACGTTCTTTCGTTGGAAACTTGTTCCTGTTAGGAACAACTTAGGGTTAGGGTTAGGGATAGGGTTAGGGTTAGGGTTAGGTTAGGGCTGGGTAAGGGATAGGGTTAGCGTTAGGGAAAGGGTTAGGGTTAGGGTTAGGGGTTAGGGTTAGGGTTAGGGTTATATCACTTTTCAGTTATCCTGTGATAATAATTGAACAGGCGACACGTATGTGAATTAGTTTACAAAGTTGTGCTTTGCGGTTCTGTTCTTTCGATGGAAACATGTTCCTGTGCTGTATAGTGTGTTATATCACTTTTCAGTTTTCCTCTGATAATAATTGAACAGGCGACACGTATGTCATGTAGTTTACAAAGTTGTGCTTTCCGTTTCTGTTCTTTCTTTGGAAACTTGTTTCTGTGCCATGCAGTGTGAGATAACACTTTTCGGTTTCCCTGTATTCCTAATTGAGCGAGCGACACACATGAGATTTAGTTTACAAAGTAGTGTTTTTGGTTTCTGTTCTTCTTGGAAACTTGTTTCTGTGGTGTACAGTGTGATATATCACTTTTCAGTTCTCCTGTTGTAATAATTGAACGGGCGACACGGATGTGATTTAGTTTACAAAGTTGTGCTTTGCTTTTCTGTTCTTTCGATGGAAACTAGTTTCTGTGCCGTACAGTGCGAGATAACACTTTTCGGTTTTCCTGTATTCCTAATTCAGCGAGTGACACACATGTGATTCAGTTTACAAAGTAGTGCTTTTCATTCACGTTCTTTCGTTGGAAACTTGTTCCTGTTAGGAACAAGTTAGGGTTAGGGTTAGGGTTAGGGTTAGGGGTTAGGGTTAGGGTTAGGGTTATATCACTTTTCAGTTTTCCTGTGATAATAATTGAACAGGCGACACGTATGTGAATTAGTTTACAAAGTTGTGCTTTGCGGTTCTGTTCTTTCGATGGAAACATGTTCCTGTGCTGTACAGTGTGTTATATCACTTTTCAGTTTTCCTCTGATAATAATTGAACAGGCGACACGTATGTCATTTAGTTTACAAAGTTGTGCTTTCCGTTTCTGTTCTTTCTTTGGAAACTTGTTTCTGTGCCATGCAGTGTGAGATAACACTTTTCGGTTTCCCTGTATTCCTAATTGAGCGAGCGACACACATGTGATTTAGTTTACAAAGTAGTGCTTTGGGTTTCTGTTCTTCTTGGTAACTTGTTTCTGTGCTGTACAGTGTGTTATATCACTTTTCAGTTTTCCTCTGATAATAGTTGAACAGGCGACACGTATGTCATTAAGTATACAAAGTTGTGCTTTCCGTTTCTGTTCTTTTTGGAAACTTGTTTCTGTGCCATACAGTGTGAGATAACACTTTTCGGTTTCCCTGTATTCCTAATTGAGCGAGCGACACACATGAGATTTAGTTTACAAAGTAGTGTTTTTGGTTTCTGTTCTTCTTGGAAACTTGTTTCTGTGGTGTACAGTGTGATATATCACTTTTCAGTTCTCCTGTTGTAATAATTGAACGGGCAACACGAATGTGATTTAGTTTACAAAGTTATGCTTTGCTTTTCTGTTCTTTCGATGGAAACTAGTTTCTGTGCCGTACAGTGCGAGATAACACTTTTCGGTTTTCCTGTATTCCTAATTCAGCGAGTGACACACATGTGATTCAGTTTACAAAGTAGTGCTTTTCATTTACGTTCTTTCGTTGGAAACTTGTTCCTGTTAGGAACAAGTTAGGGTTAGGTTTAGGGTTAGGGTTAGGGTTAGGGTTAGGGTTAGGTTAGGGCTGGGTAAGGGATAGGGTTAGCGTTAGGGAAAGGGTTAGGGTTAGGGTTAGGGGTTAGGGTTAGGGTTAGGGTTATATCACTTTTCAGTTTTCCTGTGATAATAATTGAACAGGCGACACGTATGTGAATTAGTTTACAAAGTTGTGCTTTCCGTTTCTGTTCTTTCTTTGGAAACTTGTTTCTGTGCCATGCAGTGTGAGATAACACTTTTCGGTTTCCCTGTATTCCTAATTGAGCGAGCTACACACATGTGATTTAGTTTACAAAGTAGTGCTTTGGGTTTCTGTTCTTCTTGGAAACTTGTTTCTGTGCTGTACAGTGTGATATATCACTTTTCAGTTCTCCTGTTGTAATAATTGAGCGGGCGACACGTATGTGATTTAGTTTACAAAGTGCTTTGCTTTTCTGTTCTTTCGATGGAAACTAGTTTCTGTGCCGTACAGTGCGAGATAACACTTTTCGGTTTTCCTGTATTCCTAATTGAGCGAGTGACACACATGTGATTCAGTTTACAAAGTAGTGCTTTTCATTTACGTTCTTTCGTTGGAAACTTGTTCCTGTTAGGAACAAGTTAGGGTTAGGGTTAGGGTTAGGGTTAGGTTAGGGCTGGGTAAGGGATAGGGTTAGGGTTAGGGTTAGGGTTAGGGTTAGGGTTAGGGGTTAGGGTTAGGGTTAGGGTTAGGGTTAGGGTTAGGGGTTAGGGTTAGGGTTAGGGTTAGGGCCTTAGGGTTAGGGTTAGGGTTAGGGTTATATCACTTTTCAGTTTTCCTGTTATAATAATTGAACAGGCGACACATATGTGAATTAGTTTACAAAGTTGTGCTTTGCGGTTCTGTTCTTTCGATGGAAACATGTTCCTGTGCTGTACAGTGTGTTATATCACTTTTCAGTTTTCCTCTGATAATAATTGAACAGGCGACACTTATGTCATTAAGTTTACAAAGTTGTGCTTTCCGTTTCTGTTCTTTCTTTGGAAACTTGTTTCTGTGCCATGCAGTGTGAGATAACACTTTTCGGTTTCCCTGTATTCCTAATTGACCGAGCGACACACATGTGATTTAGTTTACAAAGTAGTGCTTTGGGTTTCTGTTCTTCTTGGAAACTTGTTTCTGTGCTGTACAGTGTGATATATCACTTTTCAGTTCTCCTGTTGTAATAATTGAACGGGCGACACGGATGTGATTTAGTTTACAAAGTTGTGCTTTGCTTTTCTGTTCTTTCGATGGAAACTAGTTTCTGTGCCATACAGTGCGAGATAACACTTTTCGGTTTTCCTGTATTCCTAATTCAGCGAGTGACACACATGTGATTCAGTTTACAAAGTAGTGCTTTTCATTTACGTTCTTTCGTTGGAAACTTGTTCCTGTTAGGAACAACTTAGGGTTAGGGTTAGGGATAGGGTTAGGGTTAGGGTTAGGTTAGGGCTGGGTAAGGGATAGGGTTAGCGTTAGGGAAAGGGTTAGGGTTAGGGTTAGGGGTTAGGGTTAGGGTTAGGGTTATATCACTTTTCAGTTATCCTGTGATAATAATTGAACAGGCGACACGTATGTGAATTAGTTTACAAAGTTGTGCTTTGCGGTTCTGTTCTTTCGATGGAAACATGTTCCTGTGCTGTATAGTGTGTTATATCACTTTTCAGTTTTCCTCTGATAATAATTGAACAGGCGACACGTATGTCATGTAGTTTACAAAGTTGTGCTTTCCGTTTCTGTTCTTTCTTTGGAAACTTGTTTCTGTGCCATGCAGTGTGAGATAACACTTTTCGGTTTCCCTGTATTCCTAATTGAGCGAGTGACACACATGAGATTTAGTTTACAAAGTAGTGTTTTTGGTTTCTGTTCTTCTTGGAAACTTGTTTCTGTGGTGTACAGTGTGATATATCACTTTTCAGTTCTCCTGTTGTAATAATTGAACGGGCGACACGGATGTGATTTAGTTTACAAAGTTGTGCTTTGCTTTTCTGTTCTTTCGATGGAAACTAGTTTCTGTGCCGTACAGTGCGAGATAACACTTTTCGGTTTTCCTGTATTCCTAATTCAGCGAGTGACACACATGTGATTCAGTTTACAAAGTAGTGCTTTTCATTCACGTTCTTTCGTTGGAAACTTGTTCCTGTTAGGAACAAGTTAGGGTTAGGGTTAGGGTTAGGGTTAGGGGTTAGGGTTAGGGTTAGGGTTATATCACTTTTCAGTTTTCCTGTGATAATAATTGAACAGGCGACACGTATGTGAATTAGTTTACAAAGTTGTGCTTTGCGGTTCTGTTCTTTCGATGGAAACATGTTCCTGTGCTGTACAGTGTGTTATATCACTTTTCAGTTTTCCTCTGATAATAATTGAACAGGCGACACGTATGTCATTTAGTTTACAAAGTTGTGCTTTCCGTTTCTGTTCTTTCTTTGGAAACTTGTTTCTGTGCCATGCAGTGTGAGATAACACTTTTCGGTTTCCCTGTATTCCTAATTGAGCGAGCGACACACATGTGATTTAGTTTACAAAGTAGTGCTTTGGGTTTCTGTTCTTCTTGGTAACTTGTTTCTGTGCTGTACAGTGTGTTATATCACTTTTCAGTTTTCCTCTGATAATAGTTGAACAGGCGACACGTATGTCATTAAGTATACAAAGTTGTGCTTTCCGTTTCTGTTCTTTTTGGAAACTTGTTTCTGTGCCATACAGTGTGAGATAACACTTTTCGGTTTCCCTGTATTCCTAATTGAGCGAGCGACACACATGAGATTTAGTTTACAAAGTAGTGTTTTTGGTTTCTGTTCTTCTTGGAAACTTGTTTCTGTGGTGTACAGTGTGATATATCACTTTTCAGTTCTCCTGTTGTAATAATTGAACGGGCAACACGAATGTGATTTAGTTTACAAAGTTATGCTTTGCTTTTCTGTTCTTTCGATGGAAACTAGTTTCTGTGCCGTACAGTGCGAGATAACACTTTTCGGTTTTCCTGTATTCCTAATTGAGCGAGTGACACACATGTGATTCAGTTTACAAAGTAGTGCTTTTCATTTACGTTCTTTCGTTGGAAACTTGTTCCTGTTAGGAACAAGTTAGGGTTAGGGTTAGGGTTAGGGTTAGGGTTAGGGTTAGGTTAGGGCTGGGTAAGGGATAGGGTTAGCGTTAGGGAAAGGGTTAGGGTTAGGGTTAGGGGTTAGGGTTAGGGTTAGGGTTATATCACTTTTCAGTTTTCCTGTGATAATAATTGAACAGGCGACACGTATGTGAATTAGTTTACAAAGTTGTGCTTTCCGTTTCTGTTCTTTCTTTGGAAACTTGTTTCTGTGCCATGCAGTGTGAGATAACACTTTTCGGTTTCCCTGTATTCCTAATTGAGCGAGCGACACACATGTGATTTAGTTTACAAAGTAGTGCTTTGGGTTTCTGTTCTTCTTGGAAACTTGTTTCTGTGCTGTACAGTGTGATATATCACTTTTCAGTTCTCCTGTTGTAATAATTGAGCGGGCGACACGTATGTGATTTAGTTTACAAAGTGCTTTGCTTTTCTGTTCTTTCGATGGAAACTAGTTTCTGTGCCATACAGTGCGAGATAACACTTTTCGGTTTTCCTGTATTCCTAATTGAGCGAGTGACACACATGTGATTCAGTTTACAAAGTAGTGCTTTTCATTTATGTTCTTTCGTTGGAAACTTGTTCCTGTTAGGAACAAGTTAGGGTTAGGGTTAGGGTTAGGGTTAGGTTAGGGCTAGGTAAGGGATAGGGTTAGGGTTAGGGTTAGGGTTAGGGTTAGGGGTTAGGGTTAGGGTTAGGGTTAGGGTTAGGGTTAGGGGTTAGGGTTAGGGTTAGGGTTAGGGTTAGGGCCTTAGGGTTAGGGTTAGGGTTAGGGTTATATCACTTTTCAGTTTTCCTGTTATAATAATTGAACAGGCGACACATATGTGAATTAGTTTACAAAGTTGTGCTTTGCGGTTCTGTTCTTTCGATGGAAACATGTTCCTGTGCTGTACAGTGTGTTATATCACTTTTCAGTTTTCCTCTGATAATAATTGAACAGGCGACACTTATGTCATTAAGTTTACAAAGTTGTGCTTTCCGTTTCTGTTCTTTCTTTGGAAACTTGTTTCTGTGCCATGCAGTGTGAGATAACACTTTTCGGTTTCCCTGTATTCCTAATTGACCGAGCGACACACATGTGATTTAGTTTACAAAGTAGTGCTTTGGGTTTCTGTTCTTCTTGGAAACTTGTTTCTGTGCTGTACAGTGTGATATATCACTTTTCAGTTCTCCTGTTGTAATAATTGAACGGGCGACACGGATGTGATTTAGTTTACATAGTTGTGCTTTGCTTTTCTGTTCTTTCGATGGAAACTAGTTTCTGTGCCATACAGTGCGAGATAACACTTTTCGGTTTTCCTGTATTCCTAATTCAGTGAGTGACACACATGTGATTCAGTTTACAAAGTAGTGCTTTTCATTTACGTTCTTTCGTTGGAAACTTGTTCCTGTTAGGAACAACTTAGGGTTAGGGTTAGGGATAGGGTTAGGGTTAGGGTTAGGTTAGGGCTGGGTAAGGGATAGGGTTAGCGTTAGGGAAAGGGTTAGGGTTAGGGTTAGGGGTTAGGGTTAGGGTTAGGGTTATATCACTTTTCAGTTTTCCTGTGATAATAATTGAACAGGCGACACGTATGTGAATTAGTTTACAAAGTTGTGCTTTGCGGTTCTGTTCTTTCGATGGAAACATGTTCCTGTGCTGTATAGTGTGTTATATCACTTTTCAGTTTTCCTCTGATAATAATTGAACAGGCGACACGTATGTCATGTAGTTTACAAAGTTGTGCTTTCCGTTTCTGTTCTTTCTTTGGAAACTTGTTTCTGTGCCATGCAGTGTGAGATAACACTTTTCGGTTTCCCTGTATTCCTAATTGAGCGAGCGACACACATGAGATTTAGTTTACAAAGTAGTGTTTTTGGTTTCTGTTCTTCTTGGAAACTTGTTTCTGTGGTGTACAGTGTGATATATCACTTTTCAGTTCTCCTGTTGTAATAATTGAACGGGCGACACGGATGTGATTTAGTTTACAAAGTTGTGCTTTGCTTTTCTGTTCTTTCGATGGAAACTAGTTTCTGTGCCGTACAGTGCGAGATAACACTTTTCGGTTTTCCTGTATTCCTAATTCAGCGAGTGACACACATGTGATTCAGTTTACAAAGTAGTGCTTTTCATTCACGTTCTTTCGTTGGAAACTTGTTCCTGTTAGGAACAAGTTAGGGTTAGGGTTAGGGTTAGGGTTAGGGTTAGGGTTAGGGTTAGGGTTAGGTTAGGGCTGGGTAAGGGATAGGGTTAGCGTTAGGGAAAGGGTTAGGGTTAGGGTTAGGGGTTAGGGTTAGGGTTAGGGTTATATCACTTTTCAGTTTTCCTGTGATAATAATTGAACAGGCGACACGTATGTGAATTAGTTTACAAAGTTGTGCTTTGCGGTTCTGTTCTTTCGATGGAAACATGTTCCTGTGCTGTACAGTGTGTTATATCACTTTTCAGTTTTCCTCTGATAATAATTGAACAGGCGACACGTATGTCATTTAGTTTACAAAGTTGTGCTTTCCGTTTCTGTTCTTTCTTTGGAAACTTGTTTCTGTGCCATGCAGTGTGAGATAACACTTTTCGGTTTCCCTGTATTCCTAATTGAGCGAGCGACACACATGTGATTTAGTTTACAAAGTAGTGCTTTGGGTTTCTGTTCTTCTTGGAAACTTGTTTCTGTGCTGTACAGTGTGTTATATCACTTTTCAGGTTTCCTCTGATATTAGTTGAACAGGCGACACGTATGTCATTAAGTATACAAAGTTGTGCTTTCCGTTTCTGTTCTTTTTGGAAACTTGTTTCTGTGCCATACAGTGTGAGATAACACTTTTCGGTTTCCCTGTATTCCTAATTGAGCGAGCGACACACATGAGATTTAGTTTACAAAGTAGTGTTTTTGGTTTCTGTTCTTCTTGGAAACTTGTTTCTGTGGTGTACAGTGTGATATATCACTTTTCAGTTCTCCTGTTGTAATAATTGAACGGGCGACACGTATGTGATTTAGTTTACAAAGTTGTGCTTTGCTTTTCTGTTCTTTCGATGGAAACTAGTTTCTGTGCCGTACAGTGCGAGATAACACTTTTCGGTTTTCCTGTATTCCTAATTGAGCGAGTGACACACATGTGATTCAGTTTACAAAGTAGTGCTTTTCATTTACGTTCTTTCGTTGGAAACTTGTTCCTGTTAGGAACAAGTTAGGGTTAGGGTTAGGGTTAGGGTTAGGGTTAGGGTTAGGGTTAGGGTTAGGTTAGGGCTGGGTAAGGGATAGGGTTAGCGTTAGGGAAAGGGTTAGGGTTAGGGTTAGGGGTTAGGGTTAGGGTTAGGGTTATATCACTTTTCAGTTTTCCTGTGATAATAATTGAACAGGCGACACGTATGTGAATTAGTTTACAAAGTTGTGCTTTCCGTTTCTGTTCTTTCTTTGGAAACTTGTTTCTGTGCCATGCAGTGTGAGATAACACTTTTCGGTTTCCCTGTATTCCTAATTGAGCGAGCGACACACATGTGATTTAGTTTACAAAGTAGTGCTTTGGGTTTCTGTTCTTCTTGGAAACTTGTTTCTGTGCTGTACAGTGTGATATATCACTTTTCAGTTCTCCTGCTGTAATAATTGAACGGGCGACACGGATGTGATTTAGTTTACAAAGTTGTGCTTTGCTTTTCTGTTCTTTCGATGGAAACTAGTTTCTGTGCCGTACAGTGCGAGATAACACTTTTCGGTTTTCCTGTATTCCTAATTCAGCGAGTGACACACATGTGATTCAGTTTACAAAGTAGTGCTTTTCATTTACGTTCTTTCGTTGGAAACTTGTTCCTGTTAGGAACAAGTTAGGGTTAGGGTTAGGGTTAGGGTTAGTGTTAGGGTTAGGGTTAGGGTTAGGTTAGGGCTGGGTAAGGGATAGGGTTAGCGTTAGGGAAAGGGTTAGGGTTAGGGTTAGGGGTTAGGGTTAGGGTTAGGGTTATATCACTTTTCAGTTTTCCTGTGATAATAATTGAACAGGCGACACGTATGTGAATTAGTTTACAAAGTTGTGCTTTGCGGTTCTGTTCTTTCGATGGAAACATGTTCCTGTGCTGTACAGTGTGTTATATCACTTTTCAGTTTTCCTCTGATAATAATTGAACAGGCGACACGTATGTCATTTAGTTTACAAAGTTGTGCTTTCCGTTTCTGTTCTTTCTTTGGAAACTTGTTTCTGTGCCATGCATTGTGAGATAACACTTTTCGGTTTCCCTGTATTCCTAATTGAGCGAGCGACACACATGTGATTTAGTTTACAAAGTAGTGCTTTGGGTTTCTGTTCTTCTTGGAAACTTGTTTCTGTGCTGTACAGTGTGTTATATCACTTTTCAGGTTTCCTCTGATATTAGTTGAACAGGCGACACGTATGTCATTAAGTATACAAAGTTGTGCTTTCCGTTTCTGTTCTTTTTGGAAACTTGTTTCTGTGCCATACAGTGTGAGATAACACTTTTCGGTTTCCCTGTATTCCTAATTGAGCGAGCGACACACATGAGATTTAGTTTACAAAGTAGTGTTTTTGGTTTCTGTTCTTCTTGGAAACTTGTTTCTGTGGTGTACAGTGTGATATATCACTTTTCAGTTCTCCTGTTGTAATAATTGAACGGGCGACACGTATGTGATTTAGTTTACAAAGTTGTGCTTTGCTTTTCTGTTCTTTCGATGGAAACTAGTTTCTGTGCCGTACAGTGCGAGATAACACTTTTCGGTTTTCCTGTATTCCTAATTGAGCGAGTGACACACATGTGATTCAGTTTACAAAGTAGTGCTTTTCATTTACGTTCTTTCGTTGGAAACTTGTTCCTGTTAGGAACAAGTTAGGGTTAGGGTTAGGGTTAGGGTTAGGGTTAGGGTTAGGGTTAGGGTTAGGGTTAGGGTTAGGTTAGGGCTGGGTAAGGGATAGGGTTAGCGTTAGGGAAAGGGTTAGGGTTAGGGTTAGGGGTTAGGGTTAGGGTTAGGGTTATATCACTTTTCAGTTTTCCTGTGATAATAATTGAACAGGCGACACGTATGTGAATTAGTTTACAAAGTTGTGCTTTCCGTTTCTGTTCTTTCTTTGGAAACTTGTTTCTGTGCCATGCAGTGTGAGATAACACTTTTCGGTTTCCCTGTATTCCTAATTGAGCGAGCGACACACATGTGATTTAGTTTACAAAGTAGTGCTTTGGGTTTCTGTTCTTCTTGGAAACTTGTTTCTGTGCTGTACAGTGTGATATATCACTTTTCAGTTCTCCTGTTGTAATAATTGAGCGGGCGACACGTATGTGATTTAGTTTACAAAGTGCTTTGCTTTTCTGTTCTTTCGATGGAAACTAGTTTCTGTGCCGTACAGTGCGAGATAACACTTTTCGGTTTTCCTGTATTCCTAATTGAGCGAGTGACACACATGTGATTCAGTTTACAAAGTAGTGCTTTTCATTTACGTTCTTTCGTTGGAAACTTGTTCCTGTTAGGAACAAGTTAGGGTTAGGGTTAGGGTTAGGGTTAGGTTAGGGCTGGGTAAGGGATAGGGTTAGGGTTAGGGTTAGGGTTAGGGTTAGGGTTAGGGGTTAGGGTTAGGGTTAGGGTTAGGGTTAGGGGTTAGGGTTAGGGTTAGGGTTAGGGTTAGGGGTTAGGGTTAGGGTTAGGGTTAGGGCCTTAGGGTTAGGGTTAGGGTTAGGGTTATATCACTTTTCAGTTTTCCTGTTATAATAATTGAACAGGCGACACATATGTGAATTAGTTTACAAAGTTGTGCTTTGCAGTTCTGTTCTTTCGATGGAAACATGTTCCTGTGCTGTACAGTGTGTTATATCACTTTTCAGTTTTCCTCTGATAATAATTGAACAGGCGACACGTATGTCATTAAGTTTACAAAGTTGTGCTTTCCGTTTCTGTTCTTTCTTTGGAAACTTGTTTCTGTGCCATGCAGTGTGAGATAACACTTTTCGGTTTCCATGTATTCCTAATTGAGCGAGCGACACACATGTGATTTAGTTTACAAAGTAGTGCTTTGGGTTTCTGTTCTTCTTGGAAACTTGTTTCTGTGCTGTACAGTGTGATATATCACTTTTCAGTTCTCCTGTTGTAATAATTGAACGGGCGACACGGATGTGATTTAGTTTACAAAGTTGTGCTTTGCTTTTCTGTTCTTTCGATGGAAACTAGTTTCTGTGCCGTACAGTGCGAGATAACACTTTTCGGTTTTCCTGTATTCCTAATTCAGCGAGTGACACACATGTGATTCAGTTTACAAAGTAGTGCTTTTCATTTACGTTCTTTCGTTGGAAACTTGTTCCTGTTAGGAACAAGTTAGGGTTAGGGTTAGGGTTAGGGTTAGGGTTAGGGTTAGGGTTAGGTTAGGGCTGGGTAAGGGATAGGGTTAGCGTTAGGGAAAGGGTTAGGGTTAGGGTTAGGGGTTAGGGTTAGGGTTAGGGTTATATCACTTTTCAGTTTTCCTGTGATAATAATTGAACAGGCGAAACGTATGTGAATTAGTTTACAAAGTTGTGCTTTGCGGTTCTGCTCTTTCGATGGAAACATGTTCCTGTGCTGTACAGTGTGTTATATCACTTTTCAGTTTTCCTCTTATAATAATTGAACAGGCGACACGTATGTCATTTAGTTTACAAAGTTGTGCTTTCCGTTTCTGTTCTTTCTTTGGAAACTTGTTTCTGTGCTATGCAGTGTGAGATAACACTTTTCGTTTTTCCTGTATTCCTAATTGAGCGAGTGACACACATGTGATTCAGTTTACAAAGTAGTGCTTTTCATTTACGTTCTTTCGTTGGAAACTTGTTCCTGTTAGGAACAAGTTAGGGTTAGGGTTAGGGTTAGGGTTAGGTTAGGGCTGGGTAAGGGATAGGGTTAGGGTTAGGGTTAGGGTTAGGGTTAGGGGTTAGGGTTAGGGTTAGGGTTAGGGTTAGGGTTAGGGGTTAGGGTTAGGGTTAGGGTTAGGGCCTTAGGGTTAGGGTTAGGGTTAGGGTTATATCACTTTTCAGTTTTCCTGTTATAATAATTGAACAGGCGACACATATGTGAATTAGTTTACAAAGTTGTGCTTTGCGGTTCTGTTCTTTCGATGGAAACATGTTCCTGTGCTGTACAGTGTGTTATATCACTTTTCAGTTTTCCTCTGATAATAATTGAACAGGCGACACGTATGTCATTAAGTATACAAAGTTGTGCTTTCCGTTTCTGTTCTTTTTGGAAACTTGTTTCTGTGCCATACAGTGTGAGATAACACTTTTCGGTTTCCCTGTATTCCTAATTGAGCGAGCGACACACATGAGATTTAGTTTACAAAGTAGTGTTTTTGGTTTCTGTTCTTCTTGGAAACTTGTTTCTGTGCTGTACAGTGTGTTATATCACTTTTCAGTTTTCCTCTGATAATAGTTGAACAGGCGACACGTATGTCATTAAGTATACAAAGTTGTGCTTTCCGTTTCTGTTCTTTTTGGAAACTTGTTTCTGTGCCATACAGTGTGAGATAACACTTTTCGGTTTCCCTGTATTCCTAATTGAGCGAGCGACACACATGAGATTTAGTTTACAAAGTAGTGTTTTTGGTTTCTGTTCTTCTTGGAAACTTGTTTCTGTGGTGTACAGTGTGATATATCACTTTTCAGTTCTCCTGTTGTAATAATTGAACGGGCAACACGAATGTGATTTAGTTTACAAAGTTATGCTTTGCTTTTCTGTTCTTTCGATGGAAACTAGTTTCTGTGCCGTACAGTGCGAGATAACACTTTTCGGTTTTCCTGTATTCCTAATTGAGCGAGTGACACACATGTGATTCAGTTTACAAAGTAGTGCTTTTCATTTACGTTCTTTCGTTGGAAACTTGTTCCTGTTAGGAACAAGTTAGGGTTAGGGTTAGGGTTAGGGTTAGGGTTAGGGTTAGGGTTAGGGTTAGGTTAGGGCTGGGTAAGGGATAGGGTTAGCGTTAGGGAAAGGGTTAGGGTTAGGGTTAGGGGTTAGGGTTAGGGTTAGGGTTATATCACTTTTCAGTTTTCCTCTGATAATAATTGAACAGGCGACACGTATGTCATTTAGTTTACAAAGTTGTGCTTTCCGTTTCTGTTCTTTCTTTGGAAACTTGTTTCTGTGCCATGCAGTGTGAGATAACACTTTTCGGTTTCCCTGTATTCCTAATTGAGCGAGCGACACACATGTGATTTAGTTTACAAAGTAGTGCTTTGGGTTTCTGTTCTTCTTGGAAACTTGTTTCTGTGCTGTACAGTGTGATATATCACTTTTCAGTTCTCCTGTTGTAATAATTGAGCGGGCGACACGTATGTGATTTAGTTTACAAAGTGCTTTGCTTTTCTGTTCTTTCGATGGAAACTAGTTTCTGTGCCGTACAGTGCGAGATAACACTTTTCGGTTTTCCTGTATTCCTAATTGAGCGAGTGACACACATGTGATTCAGTTTACAAAGTAGTGCTTTTCATTTACGTTCTGTCGTTGGAAACTTGTTCCTGTTAGGAACAAGTTAGGGTTAGGGTTAGGGTTAGGGTTAGGTTAGGGCTGGGTAAGGGATAGGGTTAGGGTTAGGGTTAGGGTTAGGGTTAGGGTTAGGGGTTAGGGTTAGGGTTAGGGTTAGGGTTAGGGTTAGGGGTTAGGGTTAGGGTTAGGGTTAGGGCCTTAGGGTTAGGGTTAGGGTTAGGGTTATATCACTTTTCAGTTTTCCTGTTATAATAATTGAACAGGCGACACATATGTGAATTAGTTTACAAAGTTGTGCTTTGCGGTTCTGTTCTTTCGATGGAAACATGTTCCTGTGCTGTACAGTGTGTTATATCACTTTTCAGTTTTCCTCTGATAATAATTGAACAGGCGACACGTATGTCATTAAGTTTACAAAGTTGTGCTTTCCGTTTCTGTTCTTTCTTTGGAAACTTGTTTCTGTGCCATGCAGTGTGAGATAACACTTTTCGGTTTCCCTGTATTCCTAATTGACCGAGCGACACACATGTGATTTAGTTTACAAAGTAGTGCTTTGGGTTTCTGTTCTTCTTGGAAACTTGTTTCTGTGCTGTACAGTGTGATATATCACTTTTCAGTTCTCCTGTTGTAATAATTGAACGGGCGACACGGATGTGATTTAGTTTACAAAGTTGTGCTTTGCTTTTCTGTTCTTTCGATGGAAACTAGTTTCTGTGCCATACAGTGCGAGATAACACTTTTCGGTTTTCCTGTATTCCTAATTCAGCGAGTGACACACATGTGATTCAGTTTACAAAGTAGTGCTTTTCATTTACGTTCTTTCGTTGGAAACTTGTTCCTGTTAGGAACAACTTAGGGTTAGGGTTAGGGTTAGGGTTAGGGTTAGGGTTAGGTTAGGGCTGGGTAAGGGATAGGGTTAGCGTTAGGGAAAGGGTTAGGGTTAGGGTTAGGGGTTAGGGTTAGGGTTAGGGTTATATCACTTTTCAGTTTTCCTGTGATAATAATTGAACAGGCGACACGTATGTGAATTAGTTTACAAAGTTGTGCTTTGCGGTTCTGTTCTTTCGATGGAAACATGTTCCTGTGCTGTATAGTGTGTTATATCACTTTTCAGTTTTCCTCTGATAATAATTGAACAGGCGACACGTATGTCATGTAGTTTACAAAGTTGTGCTTTCCGTTTCTGTTCTTTCTTTGGAAACTTGTTTCTGTGCCATGCAGTGTGAGATAACACTTTTCGGTTTCCCTGTATTCCTAATTGAGCGAGCGACACACATGAGATTTAGTTTACAAAGTAGTGTTTTTGGTTTCTGTTCTTCTTGGAAACTTGTTTCTGTGGTGTACAGTGTGATATATCACTTTTCAGTTCTCCTGTTGTAATAATTGAACGGGCGACACGGATGTGATTTAGTTTACAAAGTTGTGCTTTGCTTTTCTGTTCTTTCGATGGAAACTAGTTTCTGTGCCGTACAGTGCGAGATAACACTTTTCGGTTTTCCTGTATTCCTAATTCAGCGAGTGACACACATGTGATTCAGTTTACAAAGTAGTGCTTTTCATTTACGTTCATTCGTTGGAAACTTGTTCCTGTTAGGAACAAGTTAGGGTTAGGGTTAGGGTTAGGGTTAGGGTTAGGGTTAGGGTTAGGGTTAGGGTTAGGGTTAGGTTAGGGCTGGGTAAGGGATAGGGTTAGCGTTAGGGAAAGGGTTAGGGTTAGGGTTAGGGGTTAGGGTTAGGGTTAGGGTTATATCACTTTTCAGTTTTCCTGTGATAATAATTGAACAGGCGACACGTATGTGAATTAGTTTACAAAGTTGTGCTTTGCGGTTCTGTTCTTTCGATGGAAACATGTTCCTGTGCTGTACAGTGTGTTATATCACTTTTCAGTTTTCCTCTGATAATAATTGAACAGGCGACACGTATGTCATTTAGTTTACAAAGTTGTGCTTTCCGTTTCTGTTCTTTGTTTGGAAACTTGTTTCTGTGCCATGCAGTGTGAGATAACACTTTTCGGTTTCCCTGTATTCCTAATTGAGCGAGCGACACACATGTGATTTAGTTTACAAAGTAGTGCTTTGGGTTTCTGTTCTTCTTGGAAACTTGTTTCTGTGCTGTACAGTGTGTTATATCACTTTTCAGGTTTCCTCTGATATTAGTTGAACAGGCGACACGTATGTCATTAAGTATACAAAGTTGTGCTTTCCGTTTCTGTTCTTTTTGGAAACTTGTTTCTGTGCCATACAGTGTGAGATAACACTTTTCGGTTTCCCTGTATTCCTAATTGAGCGAGCGACACACATGAGATTTAGTTTACAAAGTAGTGTTTTTGGTTTCTGTTCTTCTTGGAAACTTGTTTCTGTGGTGTACAGTGTGATATATCACTTTTCAGTTCTCCTGTTGTAATAATTGAACGGGCGACACGTATGTGATTTAGTTTACAAAGTTGTGCTTTGCTTTTCTGTTCTTTCGATGGAAACTAGTTTCTGTGCCGTACAGTGCGAGATAACACTTTTCGGTTTTCCTGTATTCCTAATTGAGCGAGTGACACACATGTGATTCAGTTTACAAAGTAGTGCTTTTCATTTACGTTCTTTCGTTGGAAACTTGTTCCTGTTAGGAACAAGTTAGGGTTAGGGTTAGGGTTAGGGTTAGGGTTAGGGTTAGGGTTAGGGTTAGGTTAGGGCTGGGTAAGGGATAGGGTTAGCGTTAGGGAAAGGGTTAGGGTTAGGGTTAGGGGTTAGGGTTAGGGTTAGGGTTATATCACTTTTCAGTTTTCCTGTGATAATAATTGAACAGGCGACACGTATGTGAATTAGTTTACAAAGTTGTGCTTTCCGTTTCTGTTCTTTCTTTGGAAACTTGTTTCTGTGCCATGCAGTGTGAGATAACACTTTTCGGTTTCCCTGTATTCCTAATTGACCGAGCGACACACATGTGATTTAGTTTACAAAGTAGTGCTTTGGGTTTCTGTTCTTCTTGGAAACTTGTTTCTGTGCTGTACAGTGTGATATATCACTTTTCAGTTCTCCTGCTGTAATAATTGAACGGGCGACACGGATGTGATTTAGTTTACAAAGTTGTGCTTTGCTTTTCTGTTCTTTCGATGGAAACTAGTTTCTGTGCCATACAGTGCGAGATAACACTTTTCGGTTTTCCTGTATTCCTAATTCAGCGAGTGACACACATGTGATTCAGTTTACAAAGTAGTGCTTTTCATTTACGTTCTTTCGTTGGAAACTTGTTCCTGTTAGGAACAACTTAGGGTTAGGGTTAGGGTTAGGGTTAGGGTTAGGGTTAGGTTAGGGCTGGGTAAGGGATAGGGTTAGCGTTAGGGAAAGGGTTAGGGTTAGGGTTAGGGGTTAGGGTTAGGGTTAGGGTTATATCACTTTTCAGTTTTCCTGTGATAATAATTGAACAGGCGACACGTATGTGAATTAGTTTACAAAGTTGTGCTTTGCGGTTCTGTTCTTTCGATGGAAACATGTTCCTGTGCTGTATAGTGTGTTATATCACTTTTCAGTTTTCCTCTGATAATAATTGAACAGGCGACACGTATGTCATGTAGTTTACAAAGTTGTGCTTTCCGTTTCTGTTCTTTCTTTGGAAACTTGTTTCTGTGCCATGCAGTGTGAGATAACACTTTTCGGTTTCCCTGTATTCCTAATTGAGCGAGCGACACACATGAGATTTAGTTTACAAAGTAGTGTTTTTGGTTTCTGTTCTTCTTGGAAACTTGTTTCTGTGGTGTACAGTGTGATATATCACTTTTCAGTTCTCCTGTTGTAATAATTGAACGGGCGACACGGATGTGATTTAGTTTACAAAGTTGTGCTTTGCTTTTCTGTTCTTTCGATGGAAACTAGTTTCTGTGCCGTACAGTGCGAGATAACACTTTTCGGTTTTCCTGTATTCCTAATTCAGCGAGTGACACACATGTGATTCAGTTTACAAAGTAGTGCTTTTCATTTACGTTCATTCGTTGGAAACTTGTTCCTGTTAGGAACAAGTTAGGGTTAGGGTTAGGGTTAGGGTTAGGGTTAGGGTTAGGGTTAGGTTAGGGCTGGGTAAGGGATAGGGTTAGCGTTAGGGAAAGGGTTAGGGTTAGGGTTAGGGGTTAGGGTTAGGGTTAGGGTTATATCACTTTTCAGTTTTCCTGTGATAATAATTGAACAGGCGACACGTATGTGAATTAGTTTACAAAGTTGTGCTTTGCGGTTCTGTTCTTTCGATGGAAACATGTTCCTGTGCTGTACAGTGTGTTATATCACTTTTCAGTTTTCCTCTGATAATAATTGAACAGGCGACACGTATGTCATTTAGTTTACAAAGTTGTGCTTTCCGTTTCTGTTCTTTGTTTGGAAACTTGTTTCTGTGCCATGCAGTGTGAGATAACACTTTTCGGTTTCCCTGTATTCCTAATTGAGCGAGCGACACACATGTGATTTAGTTTACAAAGTAGTGCTTTGGGTTTCTGTTCTTCTTGGAAACTTGTTTCTGTGCTGTACAGTGTGTTATATCACTTTTCAGGTTTCCTCTGATATTAGTTGAACAGGCGACACGTATGTCATTAAGTATACAAAGTTGTGCTTTCCGTTTCTGTTCTTTTTGGAAACTTGTTTCTGTGCCATACAGTGTGAGATAACACTTTTCGGTTTCCCTGTATTCCTAATTGAGCGAGCGACACACATGAGATTTAGTTTACAAAGTAGTGTTTTTGGTTTCTGTTCTTCTTGGAAACTTGTTTCTGTGGTGTACAGTGTGATATATCACTTTTCAGTTCTCCTGTTGTAATAATTGAACGGGCGACACGTATGTGATTTAGTTTACAAAGTTGTGCTTTGCTTTTCTGTTCTTTCGATGGAAACTAGTTTCTGTGCCGTACAGTGCGAGATAACACTTTTCGGTTTTCCTGTATTCCTAATTGAGCGAGTGACACACATGTGATTCAGTTTACAAAGTAGTGCTTTTCATTTACGTTCTTTCGTTGGAAACTTGTTCCTGTTAGGAACAAGTTAGGGTTAGGGTTAGGGTTAGGGTTAGGGTTAGGGTTAGGGTTAGGGTTAGGGTTAGGTTAGGGCTGGGTAAGGGATAGGGTTAGCGTTAGGGAAAGGGTTAGGGTTAGGGTTAGGGGTTAGGGTTAGGGTTAGGGTTATATCACTTTTCAGTTTTCCTGTGATAATAATTGAACAGGCGACACGTATGTGAATTAGTTTACAAAGTTGTGCTTTCCGTTTCTGTTCTTTCTTTGGAAACTTGTTTCTGTGCCATGCAGTGTGAGATAACACTTTTCGGTTTCCCTGTATTCCTAATTGAGCGAGCGACACACATGTGATTTAGTTTACAAAGTAGTGCTTTGGGTTTCTGTTCTTCTTGGAAACTTGTTTCTGTGCTGTACAGTGTGATATATCACTTTTCAGTTCTCCTGCTGTAATAATTGAACGGGCGACACGGATGTGATTTAGTTTACAAAGTTGTGCTTTGCTTTTCTGTTCTTTCGATGGAAACTAGTTTCTGTGCCGTACAGTGCGAGATAACACTTTTCGGTTTTCCTGTATTCCTAATTCAGCGAGTGACACACATGTGATTCAGTTTACAAAGTAGTGCTTTTCATTTACGTTCTTTCGTTGGAAACTTGTTCCTGTTAGGAACAAGTTAGGGTTAGGGTTAGGGTTAGGGTTAGGGTTAGGGTTAGAGTTAGGGTTAGGTTAGGGCTGGGTAAGGGATAGGGTTAGCGTTAGGGAAAGGGTTAGGGTTAGGGTTAGGGGTTAGGGTTAGGGTTAGGGTTATATCACTTTTCAGTTTTCCTGTGATAATAATTGAACAGGCGACACGTATGTGAATTAGTTTACAAAGTTGTGCTTTGCGGTTCTGTTCTTTCGATGGAAACATGTTCCTGTGCTGTACAGTGTGTTATATCACTTTTCAGTTTTCCTCTGATAATAATTGAACAGGCGACACGTATGTCATTTAGTTTACAAAGTTGTGCTTTCCGTTTCTGTTCTTTCTTTGGAAAATTGTTTCTGTGCCATGCAGTGTGAGATAACACTTTTCGGTTTCCCTGTATTCCTAATTGTGCGAGCGACACACATGTGATTTAGTTTACAAAGTAGTGCTTTGGGTTTCTGTTTTTCTTGGAAACTTGTTTCTGTGCTGTACAGTGTGATATATCACTTTTCAGTTCTCCTGTTGTAATAATTGAACGGGCGACACGGATGTGATTTAGTTTACAAAGTTGTGCTTTGCTTTTCTGTTCTTTCGATGGAAAGTAGTTTCTGTGCCATACAGTGCGAGATAACACTTTTCGGTTTTCCTGTATTCCTAATTCAGCGAGTGACACACATGTGATTCAGTTTACAAAGTAGTGCTTTTCATTTACGTTCTTTCGTTGGAAACTTGTTCCTGTTAGGAACAAGTTAGGGTTAGGGTTAGGGTTAGGGTTAGGGTTAGGGTTAGGGTTAGGTTAGGGCTGGGTAAGGGATAGGGTTAGCGTTAGGGAAAGGGTTAGGGTTAGGGTTAGGGGTTAGGGTTAGGGTTAGGGTTATATCACTTTTCAGTTTTCCTGTGATAATAATTGAACAGGCGACACGTATGTGAATTAGTTTACAAAGTTGTGCTTTGCGGTTCTGTTCTTTCGATGGAAACATGTTCCTGTGCTGTACAGTGTGTTATATCACTTTTCAGTTTTCCTCTGATAATAATTGAACAGGCGACACGTATGTCATTTAGTTTACAAAGTTGTGCTTTCCGTTTCTGTTCTTTCTTTGGAAACTTGTTTCTGTGCCATGCAGTGTGAGATAACACTTTTCGGTTTCCCTGTATTCCTAATTGAGCGAGCGACACACATGTGATTTAGTTTACAAAGTAGTGCTTTGGGTTTCTGTTCTTCTTGGAAACTTGTTTCTGTGCTGTACAGTGTGTTATATCACTTTTCAGGTTTCCTCTGATATTAGTTGAACAGGCGACACGTATGTCATTAAGTATACAAAGTTGTGCTTTCCGTTTCTGTTCTTTTTGGAAACTTGTTTCTGTGCCATACAGTGTGAGATAACACTTTTCGGTTTCCCTGTATTCCTAATTGAGCGAGCGACACACATGAGATTTAGTTTACAAAGTAGTGTTTTTGGTTTCTGTTCTTCTTGGAAACTTGTTTCTGTGGTGTACAGTGTGATATATCACTTTTCAGTTCTCCTGTTGTAATAATTGAACGGGCGACACGTATGTGATTTAGTTTACAAAGTTGTGCTTTGCTTTTCTGTTCTTTCGATGGAAACTAGTTTCTGTGCCGTACAGTGCGAGATAACACTTTTCGGTTTTCCTGTATTCCTAATTGAGCGAGTGACACACATGTGATTCAGTTTACAAAGTAGTGCTTTTCATTTACGTTCTTTCGTTGGAAACTTGTTCCTGTTAGGAACAAGTTAGGGTTAGGGTTAGGGTTAGGGTTAGGGTTAGGGTTAGGGTTAGGGTTAGGGTTAGGTTAGGGCTGGGTAAGGGATAGGGTTAGCGTTAGGGAAAGGGTTAGGGTTAGGGTTAGGGGTTAGGGTTAGGGTTAGGGTTATATCACTTTTCAGTTTTCCTGTGATAATAATTGAACAGGCGACACGTATGTGAATTAGTTTACAAAGTTGTGCTTTCCGTTTCTGTTCTTTCTTTGGAAACTTGTTTCTGTGCCATGCAGTGTGAGATAACACTTTTCGGTTTCCCTGTATTCCTAATTGAGCGAGCGACACACTTGTGATTTAGTTTACAAAGTAGTGCTTTGGGTTTCTGTTCTTCTTGGAAACTTGTTTCTGTGCTGTACAGTGTGATATATCACTTTTCAGTTCTCCTGTTGTAATAATTGAGCGGGCGACACGTATGTGATTTAGTTTACAAAGTGCTTTGCTTTTCTGTTCTTTCGATGGAAACTAGTTTCTGTGCCGTACAGTGCGAGATAACACTTTTCGGTTTTCCTGTATTCCTAATTGAGCGAGTGACACACATGTGATTCAGTTTACAAAGTAGTGCTTTTCATTTACGTTCTTTCGTTGGAAACTTGTTCCTGTTAGGAACAAGTTAGGGTTAGGGTTAGGGTTAGGGTTAGGGTTAGGGTTAGGGTTAGGTTAGGGCTGGGTAAGGGATAGGGTTAGCGTTAGGGAAAGGGTTAGGGTTAGGGTTAGGGGTTAGGGTTAGGGTTAGGGTTATATCACTTTTCAGTTTTCCTGTGATAATAATTGAACAGGCGACACGTATGTGAATTAGTTTACAAAGTTGTGCTTTGCGGTTCTGTTCTTTCGATGGAAACATGTTCCTGTGCTGTACAGTGTGTTATATCACTTTTCAGTTTTCCTCTGATAATAATTGAACAGGCGACACGTATGTCATTTAGTTTACAAAGTTGTGCTTTCCGTTTCTGTTCTTTGTTTGGAAACTTGTTTCTGTGCCATGCAGTGTGAGATAACACTTTTCGGTTTCCCTGTATTCCTAATTGAGCGAGCGACACACATGTGATTTAGTTTACAAAGTAGTGCTTTGGGTTTCTGTTCTTCTTGGAAACTTGTTTCTGTGCTGTACAGTGTGTTATATCACTTTTCAGGTTTCCTCTGATATTAGTTGAACAGGCGACACGTATGTCATTAAGTATACAAAGTTGTGCTTTCCGTTTCTGTTCTTTTTGGAAACTTGTTTCTGTGCCATACAGTGTGAGATAACACTTTTCGGTTTCCCTGTATTCCTAATTGAGCGAGCGACACACATGAGATTTAGTTTACAAAGTAGTGTTTTTGGTTTCTGTTCTTCTTGGAAACTTGTTTCTGTGGTGTACAGTGTGATATATCACTTTTCAGTTCTCCTGTTGTAATAATTGAACGGGCGACACGTATGTGATTTAGTTTACAAAGTTGTGCTTTGCTTTTCTGTTCTTTCGATGGAAACTAGTTTCTGTGCCGTACAGTGCGAGATAACACTTTTCGGTTTTCCTGTATTCCTAATTGAGCGAGTGACACACATGTGATTCAGTTTACAAAGTAGTGCTTTTCATTTACGTTCTTTCGTTGGAAACTTGTTCCTGTTAGGAACAAGTTAGGGTTAGGGTTAGGGTTAGGGTTAGGGTTAGGGTTAGGGTTAGGGTTAGGTTAGGGCTGGGTAAGGGATAGGGTTAGCGTTAGGGAAAGGGTTAGGGTTAGGGTTAGGGGTTAGGGTTAGGGTTAGGGTTATATCACTTTTCAGTTTTCCTGTGATAATAATTGAACAGGCGACACGTATGTGAATTAGTTTACAAAGTTGTGCTTTCCGTTTCTGTTCTTTCTTTGGAAACTTGTTTCTGTGCCATGCAGTGTGAGATAACACTTTTCGGTTTCCCTGTATTCCTAATTGAGCGAGCGACACACATGTGATTTAGTTTACAAAGTAGTGCTTTGGGTTTCTGTTCTTCTTGGAAACTTGTTTCTGTGCTGTACAGTGTGATATATCACTTTTCAGTTCTCCTGCTGTAATAATTGAACGGGCGACACGGATGTGATTTAGTTTACAAAGTTGTGCTTTGCTTTTCTGTTCTTTCGATGGAAACTAGTTTCTGTGCCGTACAGTGCGAGATAACACTTTTCGGTTTTCCTGTATTCCTAATTCAGCGAGTGACACACATGTGATTCAGTTTACAAAGTAGTGCTTTTCATTTACGTTCTTTCGTTGGAAACTTGTTCATGTTAGGAACAAGTTAGGGTTAGGGTTAGGGTTAGGGTTAGTGTTAGGGTTAGGGTTAGGGTTAGGTTAGGGCTGGGTAAGGGATAGGGTTAGCGTTAGGGAAAGGGTTAGGGTTAGGGTTAGGGGTTAGGGTTAGGGTTAGGGTTATATCACTTTTCAGTTTTCCTGTGATAATAATTGAACAGGCGACACGTATGTGAATTAGTTTACAAAGTTGTGCTTTGCGGTTCTGTTCTTTCGATGGAAACATGTTCCTGTGCTGTATAGTGTGTTATATTACTTTTCAGTTTTCCTCTGATAATAATTGAACAGGCGACACGTATGTCATGTAGTTTACAAAGTTGTGCTTTCCGTTTCTGTTCTTTCTTTGGAAACTTGTTTCTGTGCCATGCAGTGTGAGATAACACTTTTCGGTTTCCCTGTATTCCTAATTGAGCAAGCGACACACATGAGATTTAGTTTACAAAGTAGTGTTTTTGGTTTCTGTTCTTCTTGGAAACTTGTTTCTGTGGTGTACAGTGTGATATATCACTTTTCAGTTCTCCTGTTGTAATAATTGAACGGGCGACACGGATGTGATTTAGTTTACAAAGTTGTGCTTTGCTTTTCTGTTCTTTCGATGGAAACTAGTTTCTGTGCCGTACAGTGCGAGATAACACTTTTCGGTTTTCCTGTATTCCTAATTCAGCGAGTGACACACATGTGATTCAGTTTACAAAGTAGTGCTTTTCATTTACGTTCTTTCGTTGGAAACTTGTTCCTGTTAGGAACAAGTTAGGGTTAGGGTTAGGGTTAGGGTTAGGGTTAGGGTTAGGGTTAGGTTAGGGCTGGGTAAGGGATAGGGTTAGCGTTAGGGAAAGGGTTAGGGTTAGGGTTAGGGTTATATCACTTTTCAGTTTTCCTGTGATAATAATTGAACAGGCGACACGTATGTGAATTAGTTTACAAAGTTGTGCTTTGCGGTTCTGTTCTTTCGATGGAAACATGTTCCTGTGCTGTACAGTGTGTTATATCACTTTTCAGTTTTCCTCTGATAATAATTGAACAGGCGACACGTATGTCATTTAGTTTACAAAGTTGTGCTTTCCGTTTCTGTTCTTTCTTTGGAAACTTGTTTCTGTGCCATGCATTGTGAGATAACACTTTTCGGTTTCCCTGTATTCCTAATTGAGCGAGCGACACACATGTGATTTAGTTTACAAAGTAGTGCTTTGGGTTTCTGTTCTTCTTGGAAACTTGTTTCTGTGCTGTACAGTGTGTTATATCACTTTTCAGGTTTCCTCTGATATTAGTTGAACAGGCGACACGTATGTCATTAAGTATACAAAGTTGTGCTTTCCGTTTCTGTTCTTTTTGGAAACTTGTTTCTGTGCCATACAGTGTGAGATAACACTTTTCGGTTTCCCTGTATTCCTAATTGAGCGAGCGACACACATGAGATTTAGTTTACAAAGTAGTGTTTTTGGTTTCTGTTCTTCTTGGAAACTTGTTTCTGTGGTGTACAGTGTGATATATCACTTTTCAGTTCTCCTGTTGTAATAATTGAACGGGCGACACGTATGTGATTTAGTTTACAAAGTTGTGCTTTGCTTTTCTGTTCTTTCGATGGAAACTAGTTTCTGTGCCGTACAGTGCGAGATAACACTTTTCGGTTTTCCTGTATTCCTAATTGAGCGAGTGACACACATGTGATTCAGTTTACAAAGTAGTGCTTTTCATTTACGTTCTTTCGTTGGAAACTTGTTCCTGTTAGGAACAAGTTAGGGTTAGGGTTAGGGTTAGGGTTAGGGTTAGGGTTAGGTTAGGGCTGGGTAAGGGATAGGGTTAGCGTTAGGGAAAGGGTTAGGGTTAGGGTTAGGGGTTAGGGTTAGGGTTAGGGTTATATCACTTTTCAGTTTTCCTGTGATAATAATTGAACAGGCGACACGTATGTGAATTAGTTTACAAAGTTGTGCTTTCCGTTTCTGTTCTTTCTTTGGAAACTTGTTTCTGTGCCATGCAGTGTGAGATAACACTTTTCGGTTTCCCTGTATTCCTAATTGAGCGAGCGACACACTTGTGATTTAGTTTACAAAGTAGTGCTTTGGGTTTCTGTTCTTCTTGGAAACTTGTTTCTGTGCTGTACAGTGTGATATATCACTTTTCAGTTCTCCTGTTGTAATAATTGAGCGGGCGACACGTATGTGATTTAGTTTACAAAGTGCTTTGCTTTTCTGTTCTTTCGATGGAAACTAGTTTCTGTGCCGTACAGTGCGAGATAACACTTTTCGGTTTTCCTGTATTCCTAATTGAGCGAGTGACACACATGTGATTCAGTTTACAAAGTAGTGCTTTTCATTTACGTTCTTTCGTTGGAAACTTGTTCCTGTTAGGAACAAGTTAGGGTTAGGGTTAGGGTTAGGGTTAGGTTAGGGCTGGGTAAGGGATAGGGTTAGGGTTAGGGTTAGGGTTAGGGTTAGGGTTAGGGGTTAGGGTTAGGGTTAGGGGTTAGGGTTAGGGTTAGGGTTAGGGTTAGGGGTTAGGGTTAGGGTTAGGGTTAGGGCCTTAGGGTTAGGGTTAGGGTTAGGGTTATATCACTTTTCAGTTTTCCTGTTATAATAATTGAACAGGCGACACATATGTGAATTAGTTTACAAAGTTGTGCTTTGCAGTTCTGTTCTTTCGATGGAAACATGTTCCTGTGCTGTACAGTGTGTTATATCACTTTTCAGTTTTCCTCTGATAATAATTGAACAGGCGACACGTATGTCATTAAGTTTACAAAGTTGTGCTTTCCGTTTCTGTTCTTTCTTTGGAAACTTGTTTCTGTGCCATGCAGTGTGAGATAACACTTTTCGGTTTCCTTGTATTCCTAATTGAGCGAGCGACACACATGAGATTTAGTTTACAAAGTAGTGTTTTTGGTTTCTGTTCTTCTTGGAAACTTGTTTCTGTGCTGTACAGTGTGATATATCACTTTTC
The DNA here is from genome assembly GCF_030254825.1 of Meriones unguiculatus. Taxonomy (NCBI): domain Eukaryota; kingdom Metazoa; phylum Chordata; class Mammalia; order Rodentia; family Muridae; genus Meriones; species Meriones unguiculatus. Next base: position 88,541,448 of record NC_083351.1, read on the forward strand.
AGTTCTCCTGTTGTAATAATTGAACGGGCGACACGGATGTGATTTAGTTTACAAAGTTGTGCTTTGCTTTTCTCTTCTTTCGATGGAAACTAGTTTCTGTGCCGTACAGTGCGAGAGAACACTTTTCGGTTTTCCTGTATTCCTAATTCAGCGAGTGACACACATGTGATTCAGTTTACAAAGTAGTGCTTTTCATTTACGTTCTTTCGTTGGAAACTTGTTCCTGTTAGGAACAAGTTAGGGTTAGGGTTAGGGTTAGGGTTAGGGTTAGGGTTAGGGTTAGGGTTAGGTTAGGGCTGGGTAAGGGATAGGGTTAGCGTTAGGGAAAGGGTTAGGGTTAGGGTTAGGGGTTAGGGTTAGGGTTAGGGTTATATCACTTTTCAGTTTTCCTGTGATAATAATTGAACAGGCGACACGTATGTGAATTAGTTTACAAAGTTGTGCTTTGCGGTTCTGCTCTTTCGATGGAAACATGTTCCTGTGCTGTACAGTGTGTTATATCACTTTTCAGTTTTCCTCTGATAATAATTGAACAGGCGACACGTATGTCATTTAGTTTACAAAGTTGTGCTTTCCGTTTCTGTTCTTTCTTTGGAAACTTGTTTCTGTGCCATGCAGTGTGAGATAACACTTTTCGGTTTCCCTGTATTCCTAATTGAGCGAGCGACACACATGTGATTTAGTTTACAAAGTAGTGCTTTGGGTTTCTGTTCTTCTTGGAAACTTGTTTCTGTGCTGTACAGTGTGATATATCACTTTTCAGTTCTCCTGTTGTAATAATTGAGCGGGCGACACGTATGTGATTTAGTTTACAAAGTGCTTTGCTTTTCTGTTCTTTCCATGGAAACTAGTTTCTGTGCCGTACAGTGCGAGATAACACTTTTCGGTTTTCCTGTATTCCTAATTGAGCGAGTGACACACATGTGATTCAGTTTACAAAGTAGTGCTTTTCATTTACGTTCTTTCGTTGGAAACTTGTTCCTGTTAGGAACAAGTTAGGGTTAGGGTTAGGGTTAGGGTTAGGGTTAGGGTTAGGGTTAGGGTTAGGGTTAGGTTAGGGCTGGGTAAGGGATAGGGTTAGCGTTAGGGAAAGGGTTAGGGTTAGGGTTAGGGGTTAGGGTTAGGGTTAGGGTTATATCACTTTTCAGTTTTCCTGTGATAATAATTGAACAGGCGACACGTATGTGAATTAGTTTACAAAGTTGTGCTTTCCGTTTCTGTTCTTTCTTTGGAAACTTGTTTCTGTGCCATGCAGTGTGAGATAACACTTTTCGGTTTCCCTGTATTCCTAATTGAGCGAGCAACACACATGTGATTTAGTTTACAAAGTAGTGCTTTGGGTTTCTGTTCTTCTTGGAAACTTGTTTCTGTGCTGTACAGTGTGATATATCACTTTTCAGTTCTCCTGCTGTAATAATTGAACGGGCGACACGGATGTGATTTAGTTTACAAAGTTGTGCTTTGCTTTTCTGTTCTTTCGATGGAAACTAGTTTCTGTGCCGTACAGTGCGAGATAACACTTTTCGGTTTTCCTGTATTCCTAATTCAGCGAGTGACACACATGTGATTCAGTTTACAAAGTAGTGCTTTTCATTTACGTTCTTTCGTTGGAAACTTGTTCATGTTAGGAACAAGTTAGGGTTAGGGTTAGGGTTAGGGTTAGTGTTAGGGTTAGGGTTAGGGTTAGGTTAGGGCTGGGTAAGGGATAGGGTTAGCGTTAGGGAAAGGGTTAGGGTTAGGGTTAGGGGTTAGGGTTAGGGTTAGGGTTATATCACTTTTCAGTTTTCCTGTGATAATAATTGAACAGGCGACACGTATGTGAATTAGTTTACAAAGTTGTGCTTTGCGGTTCTGTTCTTTCGATGGAAACATGTTCCTGTGCTGTATAGTGTGTTATATTACTTTTCAGTTTTCCTCTGATAATAATTGAACAGGCGACACGTATGTCATGTAGTTTACAAAGTTGTGCTTTCCGTTTCTGTTCTTTCTTTGGAAACTTGTTTCTGTGCCATGCAGTGTGAGATAACACTTTTCGGTTTCCCTGTATTCCTAATTGAGCAAGTGACACACATGAGATTTAGTTTACAAAGTAGTGTTTTTGGTTTCTGTTCTTCTTGGAAACTTGTTTCTGTGGTGTACAGTGTGATATATCACTTTTCAGTTCTCCTGTTGTAATAATTGAACGGGCGACACGGATGTGATTTAGTTTACAAAGTTGTGCTTTGCTTTTCTGTTCTTTCGATGGAAACTAGTTTCTGTGCCGTACAGTGCGAGATAACACTTTTCGGTTTTCCTGTATTCCTAATTCAGCGAGTGACACACATGTGATTCAGTTTACAAAGTAGTGCTTTTCATTTACGTTCTTTCGTTGGAAACTTGTTCCTGTTAGGAACAAGTTAGGGTTAGGGTTAGGGTTAGGGTTAGGGTTAGGGTTAGGGTTAGGTTAGGGCTGGGTAAGGGATAGGGTTAGCGTTAGGGAAAGGGTTAGGGTTAGGGTTAGGGTTATATCACTTTTCAGTTTTCCTGTGATAATAATTGAACAGGCGACACGTATGTGAATTAGTTTACAAAGTTGTGCTTTGCGGTTCTGTTCTTTCGATGGAAACATGTTCCTGTGCTGTACAGTGTGTTATATCACTTTTCAGTTTTCCTCTGATAATAATTGAACAGGCGACACGTATGTCATTTAGTTTACAAAGTTGTGCTTTCCGTTTCTGTTCTTTCTTTGGAAACTTGTTTCTGTGCCATGCAGTGTGAGATAACACTTTTCGGTTTCCCTGTATTCCTAATTGAGCGAGCGACACACATGTGATTTAGTTTACAAAGTAGTGCTTTGGGTTTCTGTTCTTCTTGGAAACTTGTTTCTGTGCTGTACAGTGTGTTATATCACTTTTCAGGTTTCCTCTGATATTAGTTGAACAGGCGACACGTATGTCATTAAGTATACAAAGTTGTGCTTTCCGTTTCTGTTCTTTTTGGAAACTTGTTTCTGTGCCATACAGTGTGAGATAACACTTTTCGGTTTCCCTGTATTCCTAATTGAGCGAGCGACACACATGAGATTTAGTTTACAAAGTAGTGTTTTTGGTTTCTGTTCTTCTTGGAAACTTGTTTCTGTGGTGTACAGTGTGATATATCACTTTTCAGTTCTCCTGTTGTAATAATTGAACGGGCGACACGTATGTGATTTAGTTTACAAAGTTGTGCTTTGCTTTTCTGTTCTTTCGATGGAAACTAGTTTCTGTGCCGTACAGTGCGAGATAACACTTTTCGGTTTTCCTGTATTCCTAATTGAGCGAGTGACACACATGTGATTCAGTTTACAAAGTAGTGCTTTTCATTTACGTTCTTTCGTTGGAAACTTGTTCCTGTTAGGAACAAGTTAGGGTTAGGGTTAGGGTTAGGGTTAGGGTTAGGGTTAGGGTTAGGTTAGGGCTGGGTAAGGGATAGGGTTAGCGTTAGGGAAAGGGTTAGGGTTAGGGTTAGGGGTTAGGGTTAGGGTTAGGGTTATATCACTTTTCAGTTTTCCTGTGATAATAATTGAACAGGCGACACGTATGTGAATTAGTTTACAAAGTTGTGCTTTCCGTTTCTGTTCTTTCTTTGGAAACTTGTTTCTGTGCCATGCAGTGTGAGATAACACTTTTCGGTTTCCCTGTATTCCTAATTGAGCGAGCGACACACTTGTGATTTAGTTTACAAAGTAGTGCTTTGGGTTTCTGTTCTTCTTGGAAACTTGTTTCTGTGCTGTACAGTGTGATATATCACTTTTCAGTTCTCCTGTTGTAATAATTGAGCGGGCGACACGTATGTGATTTAGTTTACAAAGTGCTTTGCTTTTCTGTTCTTTCGATGGAAACTAGTTTCTGTGCCGTACAGTGCGAGATAACACTTTTCGGTTTTCCTGTATTCCTAATTGAGCGAGTGACACACATGTGATTCAGTTTACAAAGTAGTGCTTTTCATTTACGTTCTTTCGTTGGAAACTTGTTCCTGTTAGGAACAAGTTAGGGTTAGGGTTAGGGTTAGGGTTAGGTTAGGGCTGGGTAAGGGATAGGGTTAGGGTTAGGGTTAGGGTTAGGGTTAGGGTTAGGGGTTAGGGTTAGGGTTAGGGGTTAGGGTTAGGGTTAGGGTTAGGGTTAGGGGTTAGGGTTAGGGTTAGGGTTAGGGCCTTAGGGTTAGGGTTAGGGTTAGGGTTATATCACTTTTCAGTTTTCCTGTTATAATAATTGAACAGGCGACACATATGTGAATTAGTTTACAAAGTTGTGCTTTGCAGTTCTGTTCTTTCGATGGAAACATATTCCTGTGCTGTACAGTGTGTTATATCACTTTTCAGTTTTCCTCTGATAATAATTGAACAGGCGACACGTATGTCATTAAGTTTACAAAGTTGTGCTTTCCGTTTCTGTTCTTTCTTTGGAAACTTGTTTCTGTGCCATGCAGTGTGAGATAACACTTTTCGGTTTCCTTGTATTCCTAATTGAGCGAGCGACACACATGAGATTTAGTTTACAAAGTAGTGTTTTTGGTTTCTGTTCTTCTTGGAAACTTGTTTCTGTGCTGTACAGTGTGATATATCACTTTTCAGTTCTCCTGTTGTAATAATTGAACGGGCGACACGGATGTGATTTAGTTTACAAAGTTGTGCTTTGCTTTTCTCTTCTTTCGATGGAAACTAGTTTCTGTGCCGTACAGTGCGAGAGAACACTTTTCGGTTTTCCTGTATTCCTAATTCAGCGAGTGACACACATGTGATTCAGTTTACAAAGTAGTGCTTTTCATTTACGTTCTTTCGTTGGAAACTTGTTCCTGTTAGGAACAAGTTAGGGTTAGGGTTAGGGTTAGGGTTAGGGTTAGGGTTAGGGTTAGGGTTAGGGTTAGGTTAGGGCTGGGTAAGGGATAGGGTTAGCGTTAGGGAAAGGGTTAGGGTTAGGGTTAGGGGTTAGGGTTAGGGTTAGGGTTATATCACTTTTCAGTTTTCCTGTGATAATAATTGAACAGGCGACACGTATGTGAATTAGTTTACAAAGTTGTGCTTTGCGGTTCTGCTCTTTCGATGGAAACATGTTCCTGTGCTGTACAGTGTGTTATATCACTTTTCAGTTTTCCTCTGATAATAATTGAACAGGCGACACGTATGTCATTTAGTTTACAAAGTTGTGCTTTCCGTTTCTGTTCTTTCTTTGGAAACTTGTTTCTGTGCCATGCAGTGTGAGATAACACTTTTCGGTTTCCCTGTATTCCTAATTGAGCGAGCGACACACATGTGATTTAGTTTACAAAGTAGTGCTTTGGGTTTCTGTTCTTCTTGGAAACTTGTTTCTGTGCTGTACAGTGTGATATATCACTTTTCAGTTCTCCTGTTGTAATAATTGAGCGGGCGACACGTATGTGATTTAGTTTACAAAGTGCTTTGCTTTTCTGTTCTTTCCATGGAAACTAGTTTCTGTGCCGTACAGTGCGAGATAACACTTTTCGGTTTTCCTGTATTCCTAATTGAGCGAGTGACACACATGTGATTCAGTTTACAAAGTAGTGCTTTTCATTTACGTTCTTTCGTTGGAAACTTGTTCCTGTTAGGAACAAGTTAGGGTTAGGGTTAGGGTTAGGGTTAGGTTAGGGCTGGGTAAGGGATAGGGTTAGGGTTAGGGTTAGGGTTAGAGTTAGGGTTAGGGTTAGGGTTAGGGTTAGGGTTAGGGTTAGGGGTTAGGGTTAGGGTTAGGGTTAGGGTTAGGGGTTAGGGTTAGGGTTAGGGTTAGGGCCTTAGGGTTAGGGTTAGGGTTAGGGTTATATCACTTTTCAGTTTTCCTGTTATAATAATTGAACAGGCGACACATATGTGAATTAGTTTACAAAGTTGTGCTTTGCGGTTCTGTTCTTTCGATGGAAACATGTTCCTGTGCTGTACAGTGTGTTATATCACTTTTCAGTTTTCCTCTGATAATAATTGAACAGGCGACACGTATGTCATTAAGTTTACAAAGTTGTTCTTTCCGTTTCTGTTCTTTCTTTGGAAACTTGTTTCTGTGCCATGCAGTGTGAGATAACACTTTTCGGTTTCCCTGTATTCCTAATTGAGGGAGCGACACACATGTGATTTAGTTTACAAAGTAGTGCTTTGGGTTTCTGTTCTTCTTGGAAACTTGTTTCTGTGCTGTACAGTGTGATATATCACTTTTCAGTTCTCCTGTTGTAATAATTGAACGGGCGACACGGATGTGATTTAGTTTACAAAGTTGTGCTTTGCTTTTCTGTTCTTTCGATGGAAACTAGTTTCTGTGCCGTACAGTGCGAGATAACACTTTTCGGTTTTCCTGTATTCCTAATTCAGCGAGTGACACACATGTGATTCAGTTTACAAAGTAGTGCTTTTCATTTACGTTCTTTCGTTGGAAACTTGTTCCTGTTAGGAACAAGTTAGGGTTAGGGTTAGGGTTAGGGTTAGGTTAGGGCTGGGTAAGGGATAGGGTTAGGGTTAGGGTTAGGGTTAGGGTTAGGGTTAGGGGTTAGGGTTAGGGTTAGGGTTAGGGTTAGGGTTAGGGTTAGGGGTTAGGGTTAGGGTTAGGGTTAGGGCCTTAGGGTTAGGGTTAGGGTTAGGGTTATATCACTTTTCAGTTTTCCTGTTATAATAATTGAACAGGCGACACATATGTGAATTAGTTTACAAAGTTGTGCTTTGCGGTTCTGTTCTTTCGATGGAAACATGTTCCTGTGCTGTACAGTGTGTTATATCACTTTTCAGTTTTCCTCTGATAATAATTGAACAGGCGACACGTATGTCATTAAGTATACAAAGTTGTGCTTTCCGTTTCTGTTCTTTTTGGAAACTTGTTTCTGTGCCATACAGTGTGAGATAACACTTTTCGGTTTCCCTGTATTCCTAATTGAGCGAGCGACACACATGAGATTTAGTTTACAAAGTAGTGTTTTTGGTTTCTGTTCTTCTTGGAAACTTGTTTCTGTGGTGTACAGTGTGATATATCACTTTTCAGTTCTCCTGTTGTAATAATTGAACGGGCGACACGTATGTGATTTAGTTTACAAAGTTGTGCTTTGCTTTTCTGTTCTTTCGATGGAAACTAGTTTCTGTGCCGTACAGTGCGAGATAACACTTTTCGGTTTTCCTGTATTCCTAATTCAGCGAGTGACACACATGTGATTCAGTTTACAAAGTAGTGCTTTTCATTTACGTTCTTTCGTTGGAAACTTGTTCCTGTTAGGAACAAGTTAGGGTTAGGGTTAGGGTTAGGGTTAGGGTTAGGGTTAGAGTTAGGGTTAGGTTAGGGCTGGGTAAGGGATAGGGTTAGCGTTAGGGAAAGGGTTAGGGTTAGGGTTAGGGGTTAGGGTTAGGGTTAGGGTTATATCACTTTTCAGTTTTCCTGTGATAATAATTGAACAGGCGACACGTATGTGAATTAGTTTACAAAGTTGTGCTTTGCGGTTCTGTTCTTTCGATGGAAACATGTTCCTGTGCTGTACAGTGTGTTATATCACTTTTCAGTTTTCCTCTGATAATAATTGAACAGGCGACACGTATGTCATTTAGTTTACAAAGTTGTGCTTTCCGTTTCTGTTCTTTCTTTGGAAAATTGTTTCTGTGCCATGCAGTGTGAGATAACACTTTTCGGTTTCCCTGTATTCCTAATTGTGCGAGCGACACACATGTGATTTAGTTTACAAAGTAGTGCTTTGGGTTTCTGTTTTTCTTGGAAACTTGTTTCTGTGCTGTACAGTGTGATATATCACTTTTCAGTTCTCCTGTTGTAATAATTGAACGGGCGACACGGATGTGATTTAGTTTACAAAGTTGTGCTTTGCTTTTCTGTTCTTTCGATGGAAAGTAGTTTCTGTGCCATACAGTGCGAGATAACACTTTTCGGTTTTCCTGTATTCCTAATTCAGCGAGTGACACACATGTGATTCAGTTTACAAAGTAGTGCTTTTCATTTACGTTCTTTCGTTGGAAACTTGTTCCTGTTAGGAACAAGTTAGGGTTAGGGTTAGGGTTAGGGTTAGGGTTAGGGTTAGGGTTAGGGTTAGGTTAGGGCTGGGTAAGGGATAGGGTTAGCGTTAGGGAAAGGGTTAGGGTTAGGGTTAGGGGTTAGGGTTAGGGTTAGGGTTATATCACTTTTCAGTTTTCCTGTGATAATAATTGAACAGGCGACACGTATGTGAATTAGTTTACAAAGTTGTGCTTTGCGGTTCTGCTCTTTCGATGGAAACATGTTCCTGTGCTGTACAGTGTGTTATATCACTTTTCAGTTTTCCTCTGATAATAATTGAACAGGCAACACGTATGTCATTTAGTTTACAAAGTTGTGCTTTCCGTTTCTGTTCATTCTTTGGAAACTTGTTTCTGTGCCCTGCAGTGTGAGATAACACTTTTCGGTTTTCCTGTATTCCTCATTGAGCGAGCGACACACATGTGATTTAGTTTACAAAGTAGTGCTTTGGGTTTCTGTTCTTCTTGGAAACTTGTTTCTGTGCTGTACAGTGTGATATATCACTTTTCAGTTCTCCTGTTGTAATAATTGAGCGGGCGACACGTATGTGATTTAGTTTACAAAGTTGTGCTTTGCTTTTCTGTTCTTTCGATGGAAACTAGTTTCTTTGCCGTACAGTGCGAGATAACACTTTTCGGTTTTCCTGTATTCCTAATTGAGCGAGTGACACACATGTGATTCAGTTTACAAAGTAGTGCTTTTCATTTACGTTCATTCGTTGGAAACTTGTTCCTGTTAGGAACAAGTTAGGGTTAGGGTTAGGGTTAGGGTTAGGGTTAGGTTAGGGCTGGGTAAGGGATAGGGTTAGCGTTAGGGTTAGGGTTAGGGTTAGGTTTAGGGTTAGGGTTAGGGGTTAGGGTTAGGGTTAGGGTTAGGGCCTTAGGGTTAGGGTTAGGGTTAGGGTTAGGGTTATATCACTTTTCAGTTTTCCTGTTATAATAATTGAACAGGCGACACATATGTGAATTAGTTTACAAAGTTGTGCTTTGCGTTTCTGTCCTTTCAATGGAAACTTGTTTCTGTGCCGTACAATGCGAGATAACACTTTTCAGTTTTCCTGTATTCCTAATTGAGCGAGCAACACACAGGTAATTCTGTTTAAAAGTAGTGCTTTGCTTTTCTGTTCTTTCGTTGGAAACTTGTTCTTGTGCTGTACAGTGAGATATATTACTTTTCAGTTTTCCGGTAATCCTAATGGAGCTAGCGACACACATGTGATTTAGTTTACAAATTAGTGATTTTTTTGTTCTTTCATGTGAAACTTGTTCCTGTGCTGTACAATGTGATATATCACTTTTCAGTATTCCTGTTACAATAATTGAACAGGCGACACGTATGTGAATTAGTTGACAAAGTTGTGCTTTCCGTTTCTGTTCTTTCTTTGGAAACTTGTTTCTGTGCCATGCAGTGTGAGATAACACTTTTCGGTTTCCCTGTATTCCTAATTGAGCGAGTGACACACATGTGATTCAGTTTACAAAGTAGTGCTTTTCATTTACGTTCATACGTTGGAAACTTGTTCCTGTTAGGAACAAGTTAGGGTTAGGGTTAGGGTTAGGGTTAGGGTTAGGGTTAGGGTTAGGTGAGGGCTGAGTAAGGGATAGGGTTAGCGTTAGGGTTAGGGTTAGGGTTAGGGGTAGGATTAGGGTTAGGGTTAGGGGTTAGGGTTAGGTTTAGGGCCTTAGGGTTAGGGTTAGGGTTATATCACTTTTCAGTTTTCCTGTTATAATAATTGAACAGGCGACACATATGTGAATTAGTTTACAAAGTTGTGCTTTCCGTTTCTGTTCTTTCTTTGGAAACTTGTTTCTGTGCCATACAGTGTGAGATAACACTTTTCGGTTTCCCTGTATTCCTAATTGAGCGATCGACACACATGTGATTTAGTTTACAAATTAGTGATTTTCTTTTTTGTTCTTTCATTTGAAACTTGTTCCTGTGCTGTACAATGTGATATATCACTTTTCAGTTTTCCTGTTATAATAATTGAACAGGCGACACGTATGTAAATTAGTTTACAAAGTTGCGATTTGCGGTTCTGTTCTTTCGATGGAAACATGTTCCTGTGCTGTACAGTGTGTTATATCACTTTTCAGTTTTCCTCTGATAATAATTGAACAGGCGACACGTATGTCATTTAGTTTACAATGTTGTGCTTTCCGTTTCTGTTCTTTCTTTGGAAACTTGTTTCTGTGCCATGCAGTGTGAGATAACACGTTTCGGTTTCTCTGTATTCCTAATTGAGCGAGCGACACACATGTGATTTAGTTTACAAAGTAGTGCTTTGGGTTTCTGTTCTTCTTGGAAACATGTTTCTGTGCTGTACAGTGTGATATATCACTTTTCAGTTCTCCTGTTGTAATAATTGAACGGGCGACACATATGTGATTTAGTTTACAAAGTTGTGCTTTGCTTTTCTGTTCTTTTGATGGAAACTAGTTTCTGTGCCGTACAGTGCGAGATAACACTTTTCGGTTTTCCTGTATTCCTAATTGAGCGAGTGACACACATGTGATTCAGTTTACAAAGTAGTGCTTTTCATTTACGTTTATTGGTTGGAAACTTGTTCCTGTTAGGAACAAGTTAGGGTTAGGGTTAGGGTTAGGGTTAGGATAGGGCTGGGTAAGGGATAGGGTTAGCGTTAGGGTTAGGGTTAGGGTTAGGGTTAGGGTTAGGGTTAGGGGTTAGGGTTAGGGTTAGGGCCTTAGGGTTAGGGTTAGGGTTAGGGTTATATCACTTTTCAGTTTTCCTGTTATAATAATTGAACAGGCGACACATATGTGAATTAGTTTACAAAGTTGTGCTTTGCGTTTCTGTCCTTTCAATGGAAACTTGTTTCTGTGCCGTACAGTGCGAGATAACACTTTTCAGTTTTCCTGTATTCCCAATTGAGCGAGCGACACACAGGTAATTCTGTTTAAAAGTAGTGCTTTGCTTTTCTGTTCTTTCCTTGGAAACTTGTTCTTGTGCTGTACAGTGAGATATATTACTTTTCAGTTTTCCTGTAATCCTAATGGAGCGAGCGACACACATGTGATTTAGTTTACAAATTAGTGATTTTTTTTGTTCTTTCATTTGAAACTTGTTCCTGTGCTGTACAATGTGATATATCACTTTTCAGTATTCCTGTTATAATAATTGAACAGGTGACACGTATGTGAATTAGTTTACAAAGTTGTGCTTTGCGGATCTGTTCTTTCGATGGAAACATGTTCCTGTGCTGTACAGTGTGTTATATCACTTTTCAGTTTTCCTCTGATAATAATTGAACAGGCGACACGTATGTCATTTAGTTTACAAAGTTGTGCTTTCCGTTTCTGTTCTTTCTTTGGAAACATGTTTCTGTGCCATGCAGTGTGAGATAACACTTTTCGGTTTCCCTGTATTCCTAATTGAGGGAGCGACACACATGTGATTTAGTTTACAAAGTAGTGCTTTGGGTTTCTGTTCTTCTTGGAAACTTGTTTCTGTGCTGTACAGTGTGATATATCACTTTTCAGTTTTCCTGTTGTAATAATTGAACGGGCGACACGTATGTGATTTAGTTTACAAAGTTGTGCTTTGCTTTTCTGTTCTTTCGATGGAAACTAGTTTCTGTGCCGTACAGTGCGAGATAACACTTTTCGGTTTTCCTGTATTCCTAATTGAGCGAGTGACACACATGTGATTCAGTTTACAAAGTAGTGCTTTTCATTTACGTTCTTTCGTTGGAAACTTGTTCCTGTTAGGAACAAGTTAGGGTTAGGGTTAGGGTTAGGTTAGGGCTGGGTAAGGGATAGGGCTAGCGTTAGGGTTAGGGTTAGGGTTAGGGTTAGAGTTAGGGTTAGGGGTTAGGGTTAGGGTTAGAGTTAGGGTTAGGGGTTAGGGTTAGGGTTAGGGTTAGTGTTAGGGTTAGGGTTAGGGTTAGGTTAGGGCTGGGTAAGGGATAGGGTTAGCGTTAGGGAAAGGGTTAGGGTTAGGGTTAGGGGTTAGGGTTAGGGTTAGGGTTATATCACTTTTCAGTTTTCCTGTGATAATAATTGAACAGGCGACACGTATGTGAATTAGTTTACAAAGTTGTGCTTTGCGGATCTGTTCTTTCGATGGAAACATGTTCCTGTGTTGTACAGTGTGTTATATCACTTTTCAGTTTTTCTCTGATAATAATTGAACAGGCGACACGTATGTCATTTAGTTTACAAAGTTGTGCTTTGCTTTTCTGTTCTTTCTTTGGAAACTTGTTTCTGTGCCATGCAGTGTGAGATAACACTTTTCGGTTTCCCTGTATTCCTAATTGAGCGAGCGACACACATGTGATTTAGTTTACAAAGTAGTGCTTTGGGTTTCTGTTCTTCTTGGAAACTTGTTTCTGTGCTGTACAGTGTGATATATCACTTTTCAGTTCTCCTGTTGTAATAATTGAACGGGCGACACGTATGTGATTTAGTTTACAAAGTTGTGCTTTGCTTTTCTGTTCTTTCGATGGAAACTAGTTTCTGTGCCGTACAGTGCGAGATAACACTTTTCGGTTTTCCTGTATTCCTAATTGAGCGAGTGACACACATGTGATTTAGTTTACAAAGTAGTGCTTTTCATTTACGTTCATTCGTTGGAAACTTGTTCCTGTTAGGAACAAGTTAGGGTTAGGGTTAGGGTTAGGGTTAGGGTTAGGTGAGGGCTGGGTAAGGGATAGGGTTAGCGTTAGGGTTAGGGTTAGGGTTAGGGTTAGGGTTAGGGTTAGGGGTTAGGGTTAGGTTTAGGGTTAGGGCCTTAGGGTTAGGGTTAGGGTTAGGGTTATATCACTTTTCAGTTTTCCTGTTATAATAATTGAACAGGCGACACATATGTGAATTAGTTTACAAAGTTTTGCTTTGCGTTTCTGTTTTTTTTTTTGGAAACTTGTTTCTGTGCCATACAGTGCGAGATAACACTTTTCAGTTATCCTGTATTCCTAATTGAGCAAGCGACACACAGGTGATTCTGTTTAAAAGTAGTGCTTTGCTTTTCTGTTCTTTCGTTGGAAACTTGTTCTTGTGCTGTACAGTGAGATATATTAGTTTTCAGTTTTCCTGTAATCCTAATGGAGCGAGCGACACACATGTGATTTTGTTTACAAATTAGTGATTTTCTTTTTTGTTCTTTCATTTGAAACTTGTTTCTGTGCTGTACAATGTGATATATCACTTTTCAGTTTTCCTGTTATAATAATTGAACAGGCGACATGTATGTGAATTAGTTTACAAAGTTCTGCTTTCCGTTTCTGTTCTTTCTTTGGAAACTTGTTTCTGTGCCATACAGTGTGAGATAACACATTTCGGTTTCCCTGTATTCCTAATTGAGCGAGCGACACACATGTGATTTAGTTTACAAAGTAGTGCTTTGGGTTTCTGTTCTTTCGATGGAAACATGTTCCTGTGCTGTACAGTGTGTTATATCACTTTTCAGTTTTCCTGTAATCCTAATGGAGCGAGCAACACACATGTGATTTAGTTTACAAATTAGTGATTTTCCTTTTTGTTCTTTCATTTGAAACTTGTTCCTGTGCTGTACAGTGTGTTATATCACTTTTCAGTTTTCCTCTGATAATAATTGAACAGGCGACACGTACGTCATTTAGTTTACAAAGTTGTGCTTTCCGATTCTGTTCTTTCTTTGGAAACTTGTTTCTGTGCCATGCAGTGTGAGATAACACTTTTCGGTTTCCCTGTATTCCTAATTGAGGGAGCGACACACATGTGATTTAGTTTACAAAGTAGTGCTTTGGGTTTCTGTTCTTCTTGGAAACTTGTTTCTGTGCTGTACAGTGTGATATATCACTTTTCAGTTCTCCTGTTGTAATAATTGAACGGGCGACACGTATGTGATTTAGTTTACAAAGTTGTGCTTTGCTTTTCTGTTCTTTCGATGGAAACTAGTTTCTGTGCCGTACAGTGCGAGATAACACTTTTCGGTTTTCCTGTATTCCTAATTGTGCGAGTGACACACATGTGATTCAGTTTACAAAGTAGTGCTTTTCATTTACGTTCTTTCGTTGGAAACTTGTTCCTGTTAGGAACAAGTTAGGGTTAGGGTTAGGGTTAGGGTTAGGTTAGGGCTGGGTAAGGGATAGGGCTAGCGTTAGGGTTAGGGTTAGGGTTAGGGTTAGAGTTAGGGTTAGGGGTTAGGGTTAGGGTTAGAGTTAGGGTTAGGGGTTAGTGTTAGGGTTAGGGTTAGTGTTAGGGTTAGGGTTAGGGTTAGGGTTAGGGTTAGGTTAGGGCTGGGTAAGGGATAGGTTTAGCGTTAGGGAAAGGGTTAGGGTTAGGGTTAGGGGTTAGGGTTAGGGTTAGGGTTATATCACTTTACAGTTTTCCTGTGATAATAATTGAACAGGCGACACGTATGTGAATTAGTTTACAAAGTTGTGCTTTGCGGATCTGTTCTTTCGATGGAAACATGTTCCTGTGCTGTACAGTGTGTTATATCACTTTTCAGTTTTCCTCTGATAATAATTGAACAGGCGACACGTATGTCATTTAGTTTACAAAGTTGTGCTTTGCTTTTCTGTTCTTTCTTTGGAAACTTGTTTCTGTGCCATGCAGTGTGAGATAACACTTTTCGGTTTCCCTGTATTCCTATTTGAGCGAGCGACACACATGTGATTTAGTTTACAAAGTAGTGCTTTGGGTTTCTGTTCTTCTTGGAAACTTGTTTCTGTGCTGTACAGTGTGATATATCACTTTTCAGTTCTCCTGTTGTAATAATTGAACGGGCGACACGTATGTGATTTAGTTTACAAAGTTGTGCTTTGCTTTTCTGTTCTTTCGATGGAAACTAGTTTCTGTGCCGTACAGTGCGAGATAACACTTTTCGGTTTTCCTGTATTCCTAATTGAGCGAGTGACACACATGTGATTTAGTTTACAAAGTAGTGCTTTTCATTTACGTTCATTCGTTGGAAACTTGTTCCTGTTAGGAACAAGTTAGGGTTAGGGTTAGGGTTAGGGTTAGGTTAGGGCTGGGTAAGGGATAGGGTTAGCGTTAGGGTTAGGGTTAGGGTTAGGGTTAGGGTTAGGGGTTAGGGTTAGGGTTAGGGTTAGGGCCTTAGGGTTAGGGTTAGGGTTAGGGTTATATCACTTTTCAGTTTTCCTGTTATAATAATTGAACAGGCGACACATATGTGAATTAGTTTACAAAGTTGTGCTTTTCGTTTCTGTCCTTTCAATGGAAACTTGTTTCTGTGCCATACAGTGCGAGATAACACTGTTCAGTTTTCCTGTATTCCTAATTGAGCCAGCGACACACAGGTAATTCTGTTTAAAAGTAGTGCTTTGCTTTTCTGTTCTTTCGTTGGAAACTTGTTCTTGTGCTGTACAGTGAGATATATTACTTTTCAGTTTTCTGGTAATCCTAATGGAGCGAGCGACACACATGTGATTTAGTTTACAAATTAGTGATTTTTTTTTCTTTCATTTGAAACTTGTTCCTGTGCTGTACAATGTGATATATCACTTTTCAGTATTCCTGTTATAATAATTGAACAGGCGACACGTATGTGAATTAGTTTACAAAGTTGTGCTTTGCGTTTCTGTTCTTTCGATGGAAACATGTTCCTGTGCTGTACAGTGTGTTATATCACTTTTCAGTTTTCCTCTGATAATAATTGAACAGGCGACACGTATGTCATTTAGTTTACAAAGTTGTGCTTTTCGTTTCTGTTCTTTCTTTGGAAACTTGTTTCTGTGCCATGCAGTGTGAGATAACACTTTTCGGTTTCCCTGTATTCCTAATTGAGGGAGCGACACACATGTGATTTAGTTTACAAAGTAGTGCTTTGGGTTTCTGTTCTTCTTGGAAACTTGTTTCTGTGCTGTACAGTGTGATATATCACTTTTCAGTTTTCCTGTTGTAATAATTGAACGGGCGACACGTATGTGATTTAGTTTACAAAGTTGTGCTTTGCTTTTCTGTTCTTTCGATGGAAACTAGTTTCTGTGCCGTACAGTGCGAGAGAACACATTTCGGTTTTCCTGTATTCCTAATTGAGAGAGTGACATACATGTGATTCAGTTTACAAAGTAGTGCTTTTCATTTATGTTCTTTCATTGGAAACTTGTTCCTGTTAGGAACAAGTTAGGTTTAGGGTTAGGGTTAGGGTTAGGGTTAGGGTTAGGGTTAGGTGAGGGCTGGGTAAGGGATAGGGTTAGCGTTAGGGTTAGGGTTAGGGTTAGGGTTAGGGTTAGGGTTAGGGTTAGGGTTAGGGGTTAGGGTTAGGTTTAGGGTTAGGGCCTTAGGGTTAGGGTTAGGGTTAGGGTTATATCACTTTTCAGTTTTCCTGTTATAATAATTGAACAGGCGACACATATGTGAATTAGTTTACAAAGTTTTGCTTTGCGTTTCTGTTTTTTTTTTGGAAACTTGTTTCTGTGCCATACAGTGCGAGATAACACTTTTCAGTTATCCTGTATTCCTAATTGAGCAAGCGACACACAGGTGATTCTGTTTAAAAGTAGTGCTTTGCTTTTCTGTTCTTTCGTTGGAAACTTGTTCTTGTGCTGTACAGTGAGATATATTAGTTTTCAGTTTTCCTGTAATCCTAATGGAGCGAGCGACACACATGTGATTTTGTTTACAAATTAGTGATTTTCTTTTTTGTTCTTTCATTTGAAACTTGTTTCTGTGCTGTACAATGTGATATATCACTTTTCAGTTTTCCTGTTATAATAATTGAACAGGCGACATGTATGTGAATTAGTTTACAAAGTTCTGCTTTCCGTTTCTGTTCTTTCTTTGGAAACTTGTTTCTGTGCCATACAGTGTGAGATAACACTTTTCGGTTTCCCTGTATTCCTAATTGAGCGAGCGACACACATGTGATTTAGTTTACAAAGTAGTGCTTTGGGTTTCTGTTCTTTCGATGGAAACATGTTCCTGTGCTGTACAGTGTGTTATATCACTTTTCAGTTTTCCTGTAATCCTAATGGAGCGAGCAACACACATGTGATTTAGTTTACAAATTAGTGATTTTCCTTTTTGTTCTTTCATTTGAAACTTGTTCCTGTGCTGTACAGTGTGTTATATCACTTTTCAGTTTTCCTCTGATAATAATTGAACAGGCGACACGTACGTCATTTAGTTTACAAAGTTGTGCTTTCCGATTCTGTTCTTTCTTTGGAAACTTGTTTCTGTGCCATGCAGTGTGAGATAACACTTTTCGGTTTCCCTGTATTCCTAATTGAGGGAGCGACACACATGTGATTTAGTTTACAAAGTAGTGCTTTGGGTTTCTGTTCTTCTTGGAAACTTGTTTCTGTGCTGTACAGTGTGATATATCACTTTTCAGTTCTCCTGTTGTAATAATTGAACGGGCGACACGTATGTGATTTAGTTTACAAAGTTGTGCTTTGCTTTTCTGTTCTTTCGATGGAAACTAGTTTCTGTGCCGTACAGTGCGAGATAACACTTTTCGGTTTTCCTGTATTCCTAATTGTGCGAGTGACACACATGTGATTCAGTTTACAACGTAGTGCTTTTCATTTACGTTCATTCGTTGGAAACTTGTTCCTGTTAGGAACAAGTTAGGGTTAGGGTTAGGGTTAGGGTTAGGTTAGGGCTGGGTAAGGGATATGGTTAGCGTTAGGGTTAGGGTTAGGGTTAGGGTTAGGGGTTAGGGTTAGGGTTATGGTTAGGGTTAGAGGTTAGGGTTAGGGTTAGGGTTAGGGTTAGGGGTTAGGGTTAGGGTTAGGGTTATATCACTTTTCAGTTTTCCTGTGATAATAATTGAACAGGCGACACGTATGTGAATTAGTTTACAAAGTTGTGCTTTGCGGTTCTGTTCTTTCGATGGAAACATGTTCCTGTGCTGTACAGTGTGTTATATCACTTTTCAGTTTTCCTCTGATAATAATTGAACAGGTGACACGTATGTCATTTAGTTTACAAAGTTGTGCTTTCCGTTTCTGTTCTTTCTTTGGAAACTTGTTTCTGTGCCATGCAGTGTGAGATATCACTTTTCGGTTTCCCTGTATTCCTAATTGAGCGAGCGACACACATGTGATTTAGTTTACAAAGTAGTGCTTTGGGTTTCTGTTCTTCTTGGAAACTTGTTTCTGTGCTGTACAGTGTGATATATCACTTTTCAGTTCTCCTGTTGTAATAATTGAACGGGCGACACGTATGTGATTTAGTTTACAAAGTTGTGCTTTGCTTTTCTGTTCTTTCGATGGAAACTAGTTTCTGTGCCGTACAGTGCGAGATAACAATTTTCGGTTTTACTGTATTCCTAATTGAGCGAGTGACACACATGTGATTTAGTTTACAAAGTAGTGCTTTTCATTTACGTTCATTCGTTGGAAACTTGTTCCTGTTAGGAACAAGTTAGGGTTAGGGTTAGGGTTAGGGTTAGGTTAGGGCTGGGTAAGGGATAGGGTTAGCGTTAGGGTTAGGGTTAGGGTTAGGGTTAGGGTTAGGGTTAGGGGTTAGGGTTAGGGTTAGGGTTAGGGCCTTAGGGTTAGGGTTAGGGTTAGGGTTATATCACTTTTCAGTTTTCCTGTTATAATAATTGAACAGGCGACACATATGTGAATTAGTTTACAAAGTTGTGCTTTGCGGTTCTGTTCTTTCGATGGAAACATGTTCCTGTGATGTACAGTGTGTTATATCACTTTTCAGTTTTCCTCTGATAATAATTGAACGGGCGACACGTATGTGATTTAGTTTACAAAGTTGTGCTTTGCTTTTCTGTTCTTCCGATGGAAACTAGTTTCTGTGCCGTACAGTGCGAGAGAACACTTTTCGGTTTTCCTGTATTCCTAATTGAGCGAGTGACACACATGTGATTCAGTTTACAAAGTAGTGCTTTTCATTTACGTTCTTTCGTTGGAAACTTGTTCCTGTTAGGAACAAGTTAGGGTTAGGGTTAGGGTTAGGGTTAGGGTTAGGGTTAGGGTTAGGGTTAGGGTTAGGTGAGGGCTGGGTAAGGGATAGGGTTAGCGTTAGGGTTAGGGTTAGGCTTAGGGTTAGGTTTAGGGTTAGGGTTAGGGTTAGGGTTAGGGTTAGGGTTAGGGGTTAGGGTTAGGGTTAGGGTTAGGGCCTTAGGGTTAGCGTTAGGGTTAGGGTTATATCACTTTTCAGTTTTCCTGTTATAATAATTGAACAGGCGACACATATGTGAATTAGTTTACAAAGTTGTGCTTTCCGTTTCTCTTCTTTCTTTGGAAACTTGTTTCTGTGCCACACAGTGTGAGATAACACATTTCGGTTTCCCTGTATTCCTAATTGAGCGAGCGACACACATGTGATTTAGTTTACAAAGTAGTGCTTTGGGTTTCTGTTCTTCTTGGAAACTTGTTTCTGTGCTGTACAGTGTGATATATCACTTTTCAGTTCTCATGTTGTAATAATTGAACGGGCGACACGTATGTGATTTAGTTTACAAACTTGTGCTTTGCGTTTTTGTTCTTTTTTTGGAAACTTGTTTCTGTGCCTTACAGTCCGAGATAACACTTTTCTGTTTTCCTGTATTCCTAATTGAGCGAGCGACACACAGGTGAATCTGTTTGAAAGTAGTGCTTTGCTTTTCTGTTCTTTCTTTGGAAACTTGTTCTTGTGCTGTACAGTGAGATATATTACTTTTCAGTTTTCCTATAATCCTAATGGAGCGAGCGACACACATGTGATTTAGTTTACAAATTAGTGATTTTCTTTTTTGTTCTTTCATTTGAAACTTGTTCCTGTGCTGTACAATGTGATATATCACTTTTCAGTTTTCTTGTTATAATAATTGAACAGGCGACACGTATGTGAATTAGTTTACAAAGATGTGCTTTGCGTTTCTGTTCTTTCGATGGAAACATGTTCCTGTGCTGTACAGTGTGTTATATCACTTTTCAGTTTTCCTCTGATAATAATTGAACAGGCGACACGTATGTCATTTAGTTTACAAAGTTGTGCTTTCCGTTTCTGTTCTTTCTTTGGAAACTTGTTTCTGTGCCATGCAGTGTGAGGTAACACTTTTCGGTTTCCCTGTATTCCTAATTGAGGGAGCGACACACATGTGATTTAGTTTACAAAGTAGTGCTTTGGGTTTCTGTTCTTCTTGGAAACTTGTTTCTGTGCTGTACAGTGTGATATATCACTTTTCAGTTCTCCTGTTGTAATAATTGAACGGGCGACACGTATGTGATTTATTTTACAAAGTTGTGCTTTGCTTTTCTGTTCTTCCGATGGAAACTAGTTTCTGTGCCGTACAGTGCGAGAGAACACTTTTCGGTTTTCCTGTATTCCTAATTGAGCGAGTGACACACATGTGATTCAGTTTACAAAGTAGTGCTTTTCATTTACGTTCATTCGTTGCAAACTTGTTCCTGTTAGGAACAAGTTAGGGTTAGGGTTAGGGTTAGGGTTAGGTTAGGGCTGGGTAAGGGATAGGGTTAGCGTTAGGGTTAGTGTTAGGGTTAGGGTTAGGGTTAGGGTTAGGGGTTAGGGTTAGGGTTAGGGTTAGGGTTAGGGGTTAGGGTTAGGGTTAGGGTTAGGGTTAGGGGTTAGGGTTAGGGTTAGGGTTATATCACTTTTCAGTTTTCCTGTGATAATAATTGAACAGGCGACACGTATGTGAATTAGTTTACAAAGTTGTGCTTGGCGGTTCTGTTCTTTCGATGGAAACATGTTCCTGTGCTGTACAGTGTGTTATATCACTTTTCAGTTTTCCTCTGATAATAATTGAACAGGCGACACGTATGTCATTTAGTTTACAAAGTTGTGCTTTCCGTTTCTGTTCTTTCTTTGGAAACTTGTTTCTGTGCCATGCAGTGTGAGATAACACTTTTCGGTTTCCCTGTATTCCTAATTGAGCGAGCGACACACATGTGATTTAGTTTACAAAGTAGTGCTTTGGGTTTCTGTTCTTCTTGGAAACTTGTTTCTGTGCTGTACAGTGTGATATATCACTTTTCAGTTCTCCTGTTGTAATAATTGAACGGGCGACACGTATGTGATTTAGTTTACAAAGTTGTGCTTTGCTTTTCTGTTCTTTCGATGGAAACTAGTTTCTGTGCCGTACAGTGCGAGATAACACTTTTCGGTTTTCCTGTATTCCTAATTGAGCGAGTGACACACATGTGATTCAGTTTACAAAGTAGTGCTTTTCATTTACGTTCATTCGTTGCAAACTTGTTCCTGTTAGGAACAAGTTAGGGTTAGGGTTAGGGTTAGGGTTAGGGTTAGGGTTAGGGTTAGGGTTAGGGTTAGGGTTAGGTGAGGGCTGGGTAAGGGATAGGGTTAGCATTAGTGTTAGTGTTAGGTTTAGGGTTAGGGTTAGGGTTAGGGTTAGGGGTAAGGGTTAGGTTTAGGGTTAGGGCCTTAAGGTTAGGGTTATATCACTTTTCAGTTTTCCTGTTATAATAATTGAACAGGCGACACATATGTGAATTAGTTTACAAAGTTGTGCTTTGCGTTTCTGTTTTTTTTTGGAAACTTGTTTCTGTGCCATACAGTGCGAGATAACACTTTTCAGTTATCCTGTATTCCTAATTGAGCAAGCGACACACAGGTGATTCTGTTTAAAAGTAGTGCTTTGCTTTTCTGTTCTTTCGTTGGAAACTTGTTCTTGTGCTGTACAGTGAGATATATTAGTTTTCAGTTTTCCTGTAATCCTAATGGAGCGAGCGACACACATGTGATTTTGTTTACAAATTAGTGATTTTCTTTTTTGTTCTTTCATTTGAAACTTGTTTCTGTGCTGTACAATGTGATATATCACTTTTCAGTTTTCCTGTTATAATAATTGAACAGGCGACACATATGTGAATTAGTTTACAAAGTTGTGCTTTCCGTTTCTGTTCTTTCTTTGGAAACTTGTTTCTGTGCCATACAGTGTGAGATAACAATTTTCGGTTTCCCTGTATTCCTTATTGAGCGAGCGACACACATGTGATTTAGTTTACAAAGTAGTGCTTTGGGTTTCTGTTCTTTCGATGGAAACATGTTCCTGTGCTGTACAGTGTGTTATATCACTTTTCAGTTTTCCTGTAATCCTAATGGAGCGAGCAACACACATGTGATTTAGTTTACAAATTAGTGATTTTCTTTTTTGTTCTTTCATTTGAAACTTGTTCCTGTGCTGTACAATGTGATATATCACTTTTCAGTTTTCCTGTTATAATAATTGAACAGGCGACATGTATGTGAATTAGTTTACAAAGTTGTGCTTTGCGGTAATGTTCTTTCGATGGAAACATGTTCCTGTGCTGTACAGTGTGTTATATCACTTTTCAGTTTTCCTCTTCTAATAATTGAACAGGCAACACGTATGTCATTAAGTTTACAAAGTTGTGCTTTCCGTTTCTGTTCTTTCTTTGGAAACTTGTTTCTGTGCCATACAGTGTGAGATAACACTTTTCGGTTTCCCTGTATTCCTAATTGAGCAAGCGACACACATGTGATTTAGTTTACAAAGTAGTGCTTTGGGTTTCTGTTCTTCTTGGAAACTTGTTTCTGTGCTGTACAGTGTGATATATCACTTTTCAGTTCTCCTGTTGTAATAATTGAACGGGCGACACGTATGTGATTTAGTTTACAAAGTTGTGCTTTGCTTTTCTGTTCTTTCGATGGAAACTAGTTTCTGTGCCTTATACAGCGAGATAACACTTTTCGGTTTTCCTGTATTCCTAATTGAGCGAGTGACACACATGTGATTCAGTTTACAAAGTAGTGCTTTTCATTTACGTTCATTCGTTGGAAACTTGTTCCTGTTAGGAACAAGTTAGGGTTAGGGTTAGGTTTAGGGTTAGGTTAGGGCTGGGTAAGGGATAGGGTTAGCGTTAGGGTTAGGGTTAGGGTTAGGGTTAGGGTTAGGGTTAGGGTTAGGGGTTAGGGTTAGGGTTAGGGTTAGGG
Source organism: Meriones unguiculatus (assembly GCF_030254825.1). Classification (NCBI taxonomy): domain Eukaryota; kingdom Metazoa; phylum Chordata; class Mammalia; order Rodentia; family Muridae; genus Meriones; species Meriones unguiculatus. The sequence goes on from NC_083351.1 coordinate 88,564,300, forward strand.
CCTTAGGGTTAGGGTTAGGGTTAGGGTTATATCACTTTTCAGTTTTCCTGTTATAATAATTGAACAGGCGGCACATATGTGAATTAGTTTACAAAGTTGTGCTTTGCTTTTCTGTTCTTTCGATGGAAAGTAGTTTCTGTGCCGTACAGTGCGAGAGAACACTTTTCGGTTTTCCTGTATTCCTAATTGAGCGAGTGACACACATATGATTCAGTTTACAAAGTAGTGCTTTTCATTTACGTTCTTTCGTTGGAAACTTGTTCCTGTTAGGAAAGAGTTAGGGTAAGGGTTAGGGATAGGGTTAGGGTTAGGGTTAGGTTAGGGCTGGGTAAGGGATAGGGTTAGCGTTAGGGTTAGGTTTATTAGGGTTAGGGTTAGGTTTAGGGTTAGGGTTAGGGTTAGGGTTAGGGTTAGGGGTTAGGGTTAGGGTTAGGGTTAGGGCCTTAGGGTTAGGGTTAGGGTTAGGGTTATATCACTTTTCAGTTTTCCTGTTATAATAATTGAACAGGCGACACATATGTGAATTAGTTTACAAAGTTGTGCTTTGCTTTTCTGTTCTTTCAATGGAAACTTTTTTCTGTGCCGTACAGTGCGAGATAACACTTTTCAGTTTTCCTGTATTCCTAATTGAGCGAGCGACACACAGGTGATTCTGTTTAAAAGTAGTGCTTTGCTTTTCTGTTCTTTCGTTGGAAACTTGTTCTTGTGCTGTACAGTGAGATATATTACTTTTCAGTTTTCCTGTAATCCTAATGGAGCGAACGACACACATGTGATTTAGTTTACAAATTAGTGATTTTCTTTTTTGTTCCTTCATTTGAAACTTGTTCCTGTACTGTACAATGTGATATATCACTTTTCAGTTTTCCTGTTATAATAATTGAACAGGCGACACGTATGTGAATTAGTTTACAAAGTTGTGCTTTGCGTTTCTGTTCTTTCGATGGAAACATGTTCCTGTGCTGTACAGTGTGTTATATCACTTTTCAGTTTTCCTCTTCTAATAATTGAACAGGCGACACGAATGTCAATTAGTTTACAAAGTTGTGCTTTCCATTTCTGTTCTTTCTTTGGAACTTGTTTCTGTGCCAGACAGTGTGAGATAATACTTTTCGGTTTCCCTGTATTCCTAATTGAGCGAGCGACACACATGTGATTTAGTTTACAAAGTAGTGTTTTGGGTTTCTGTTCTTCTTGGAAACTTGTTTCTGTGCTGTACAGTGTGATATATCACTTTTCAGTTCTCCTGTTGTAATAATTGAACGGGCGACACGTATGTGATTTAGTTTACAAAGTTGTGCTTTGCTTTTCTGTTCTTTCGATGGAAACTAGTTTCTGTGCCTTATACTGCGAGATAACACTTTTCGGTTTTCCTGTATTCCTAATTGAGCGAGTGACACACATGTGATTCAGTTTACAAAGTAGTGCTTTTCATTTACGTTCATTCGTTGGAAACTTGTTCCTGTTAGGAACAAGTTAGGGTTAGGGTTAGGGTTAGGGTTAGGTTAGGGCTGGGTAAGGGATAGGGTTAGCGTTAGGGTTAGGGTTAGGGTTAGGGTTAGGGTTAGGGTTAGGGTTAGGGGTTAGGGTTAGGGTTAGGGTTAGGGTTAGGGTTAGGGTTAGGGTTAGGGGTTAGTGTTAGGGTTAGGGTTAGGGCCTTAGGGTTAGGGTTAGGGTTAGGGTTATATCACTTTTCAGTTTTCCTGTTATAATAATTGAACAGGCGGCACATATGTGAATTAGTTTACAAAGTTGTGCTTTGCTTTTCTGTTCTTTCGATGGAAACTAGTTTCTGTGCCGTACAGTGCGAGAGAACACTTTTCGGTTTTCCTGTATTCCTAATTGAGCGAGTGACACACATATGATTCAGTTTACAAAGTAGTGCTTTTCATTTACGTTCTTTCGTTGGAAACTTGTTCCTGTTAGGAAAGAGTTAGGGTAAGGGTTAGGGATAGGGTTAGGGTTAGGGTTAGGTTAGGGCTGGGTAAGGGATAGGGTTAGCGTTAGGGTTAGGTTTATTAGGGTTAGGGTTAGGTTTAGGGTTAGGGTTAGGGTTAGGGTTAGGGTTAGGGTTAGTGTTAGGGTTAGGGTTAGGGTTAGGGGTTAGGGGTAGGGTTAGGGTTAGGGCCTTAGGGTTACGGTTAGGGTTAGGGTTATATCACTTTTCCGTTTTCCTGTTATAATAATTGAACAGGCGATACATATGTGAATTAGTTTACAAAGTTGTGCTTTGCGTTTCTGTTCTTTCGATGGAAACATGTTCCTGTGCTGTACAGTGTGTTATATCACTTTTCAGTTTTCCTCTTCTAATAATTGAACAGGCGACACGTATGTCATTTAGTTTACAAAGTTGTGCTTTCCATTTCTGTTCTTTCTTTGGAACTTGTTTCTGTGCCATACAGTGTGAGATAATACTTTTCGGTTTCCCTGTATTCCTAATTGAGCGAGCGACACACATGTGATTTAGTTTACAAAGTAGTGTTTTGGGTTTCTGTTCTTCTTGGAAACTTGTTTCTGTGCTGTACAGTGTGATATATCACTTTTCAGTTTTCCTGTTGTAATAATTGAACGGGCGACACGTATGTGATTTAGTTTACAAAGCTGTGCTTTGCTTTTCTGTTCTTTCGATGGAAACTAGTTTCTGTGCCTTACAGTGCGAGATAACACATTTCGGTTTTCCTCTATTCCTAATTGAGCGAGTGACACACATGTGATTCAGTTTACAAAGTAGTGCTTTTCATTTACGTTCTTTCGTTGGAAACTTGTTCCTGTTAGGAACAAGTTAGGGTTAGGGTTAGGGTTAGGGTTAGGGTTAGGGTTAGGTTAGGGCTGGGTAAGGGAAAGGGTTAGCGTTAGGGAAAGGGTTACGGTTAGGGTTAGGGTTAGGGTTAGGGGTTAGGGTTAGGGTTAGGGTTAGGGTTAGGGGTTAGGGTTAGGGTTAGGGTTAGGGTTAGGGTTAGTGGTTAGGGTTAGGGTTAGGGTTAGATTTAGGGGTTAGGGTTAGGGTTAGGGTTAGGGTTAGTGTTAGGGTTAGGGGTTAGGGTTAGGGTTAGGGTTAGGGTTAGGGCCTTAGGGTTAGGGTTAGGGTTAGGGTTATATCACTTTTCAGTTTTCCTGTTATAATAATTGAACAGGCGACACGTATATGAATTAGTTTACAAAGTTGTGCTTTGCGTTTCTGTTCTTTCGATGGAAACATGTTCCTGTGCTGTACAGTGTGTTATATCACTTTTCAGTTTTCCTCTTATAATAATTGAACAGGCAACACGTATGTCATTTAGTTTACAAAGTTGTGCATTCCATTTCTGTTCCTTCTTTGGATACTTGTTTCTGTGCCATGCAGTGTGAGATAACAGTTTTCGGTTTCCCTCTATTCCTAATTGAGCGAGCGACACACATGTGATTTAGTTTACAAAGTAGTGCTTTGGGTTTCTGTTCTTCGTGGAAACTTGTTTCTGTGCTGTACAGTGTGATATATCACCTTTCAGTTCTCCTGTTGTAATAATTGAACGGGCGACACGTATGTGATTTAGTTTACAAAGTTGTGCTTTGCTTTTCTGTTCTTTCGATGGAAACGAGTTTCTGTGCCTTATACTGCGAGATAACACTTTTCGGTTTTCCTGTATTCCTAATTGAGCGAGTGACACACATGTGATTCAGTTTACAAAGTAGTGCTTTTCATTTAAGTTCATTCGTTGGAAACTTGATCCTGTTAGGAAAAAGTTAGGGTTAGGGTTAGGGTTAGGGTTAGGTTAGGGCTGGGTAAGGGATAGGGTTAGCGTTAGGGTTAGGTTTATTAGGGTTAGGGTTAGGTTTAGGGTTAGGGTTAGGGTTAGGGTTAGGGTTAGGGGTTAGGGTTAGGGTTAGGGTTAGGGCCTTAGGGTTAGGGTTAGGGTTAGGGTTATATCACTTTTCAGTTTTCCTGTTATAATAATTGAACAGGCGGCACATATGTGAATTAGTTTACAAAGTTGTGCTTTGCTTTTCTGTTCTTTCGATGGAAACTAGTTTCTGTGCCGTACAGTGCGAGAGAACACTTTTCGGTTTTCCTGTATTCCTAATTGAGCGAGTGACACACATATGATTCAGTTTACAAAGTAGTGCTTTTCATTTACGTTCTTTCGTTGGAAACTTGTTCCTGTTAGGAAAGAGTTAGGGTAAGGGTTAGGGATAGGGTTAGGGTTAGGGTTAGGTTAGGGCTGGGTAAGGGATAGGGTTAGCGTTAGGGTTAGGTTTATTAGGGTTAGAGTTAGGTTTAGGGTTAGGGTTAGGGTTAGGGTTAGGGTTAGGGGTTAGGGTTAGGGTTAGGGTTAGGGCCTTAGGGTTAGGTTTAGGGTTAGGGTTATATCACTTTTCAGTTTTCCTGTTATAATAATTGAACAGGCGACACATATGTGAATTAGTTTACAAAGTTGTGCTTTGCTTTTCTGTTCTTTCAATGGAAACTTGTTTCTGTGCCGTACAGTGCGAGATAACACTTTTCAGTTTTCCTGTATTCCTAATTGAGCGAGCGACACACAGGTGATTCTGTTTAAAAGTAGTGCTTTGCTTTTCTGTTCTTTCGTTGGAAACTTGTTCTTGTGCTGTACAGTGAGATATATTACTTTTCAGTTTTCCTGTAATCCTAATGGAGCGAGCGACACACATGTGATTTAGTTTACAAATTAGTGATTTTCTTTTTTGTTCCTTCATTTGAAACTTGTTCCTGTACTGTACAATGTGATATATCACTTTTCAGTTTTCCTGTTATAATAATTGAACAGGCGATACGTATGTGAATTAGTTTACAAAGTTGTGCTTTGCGTTTCTGTTCTTTCGATGGAAACATGTTCCTGTGCTGTACAGTGTGTTATATCACTTTTCAGTTTTCCTCTTCTAATAATTGAACAGGCGACACGAATGTCATTTATTTTACAAAGTTGTGCTTTCCATTTCTGTTCTTTCTTTGGAACTTGTTTCTGTGCCAGACAGTGTGAGATAATACTTTTCGGTTTCCCTGTATTCCTAATTGAGCGAGCGACACACATGTGATTTAGTTTACAAAGTAGCGTTTTGGGTTTCTGTTCTTCTTGGAAACTTGTTTCTGTGCTGTACAGTGTGATATATCACTTTTCAGTTCTCCTGTTGTAATAATTGAACGGGCGACACGTATGTGATTTAGTTTACAAAGTTGTGCTTTGCTTTTCTGTTCTTTCGATGGAAACTAGTTTCTGTGCCTTATACTGCGAGATAACACTTTTCGGTTTTCCTGTATTCCTAATTGAGCGAGTGACACACATGTGATTCAGTTTACAAAGTAGTGCTTTTCATTTACGTTCATTCGTTGGAAACTTGTTCCTGTTAGGAACAAGTTAGGGTTAGGGTTAGGGTTAGGGTTAGGTTAGGGCTGGGTAAGGGATAGGGTTAGCGTTAGGGTTAGGGTTAGGGTTAGGGTTAGGGTTAGGGTTAGGGGTTAGGGTTAGGGTTAGGGTTAGGGCCTTAGGGTTAGGGTTAGGGTTAGGGTTATATCACTTTTCAGTTTTCCTGTTATAATAATTGAACAGGCGGCACATATGTGAATTAGTTTACAAAGTTGTGCTTTGCTTTTCTGTTCTTTCGATGGAAACTAGTTTCTGTGCCGTACAGTGCGAGAGAACACTTTTCGGTTTTCCTGTATTCCTAATTGAGCGAGTGACACACATATGATTCAGTTTAGAAAGAAGTGCTTTTCATTTACGTTCTTTCGTTGGAAACTTGTTCCTGTTAGGAAAGAGTTAGGGTAAGGGTTAGGGATAGGGTTAGGGTTAGGGTTAGGTTAGGGCTGGGTAAGGGATAGGGTTAGCGTTAGGGTTAGGTTTATTAGGGTTAGGGTTAGGTTTAGGGTTAGGGTTAGGGTTAGGGTTAGGGTTAGGGTTAGGGTTAGGGGTTAGGGGTAGGGTTAGGGTTAGGGCCTTAGGGTTACGGTTAGGGTTAGGGTTATATCACTTTTCCGTTTTCCTGTTATAATAATTGAACAGGCGACACATATGTGAATTAGTTTACAAAGTTGTGCTTTGCGTTTCTGTTCTTTCAATGGAAACTTGTTTCTGTGCCGAACAGTGCGAGATAAGACTTTTCAGTTTTCCTGTATTCCTAATTGAGCGAGCGACACACAGGTGAATCTGTTGAAAAGTAGTGCTTTGCTTTTCTGTTCTTTCGTTGGAAACTTGTTCTTGTGCTGTACAGTGAGATATATTACTTTTCAGTTTTCCTGTAATCCTAATGGAGCGAGCGACACACATGTGATTTAGTTTACAAATTAGTGATTTTCTTTTTTGTTCCTTCATTTGAAACTTGTTCCTGTACTGTACAATGTGATATATCACTTTTCAGTTTTCCTGTTATAATAATTGAACAGGCGACACGTATGTGAATTAGTTTACAAAGTTGTGCTTTGCGTTTCTGTTCTTTCGATGGAAACATGTTCCTGTGCTGTACAGTGTGTTATATCACTTTTCAGTTTTCCCCTTCTAATAATTGAACAGGCGACACGTATGTCATTTAGTTTACAAAGTAGTGCTTTCCATTTTTTCTTTCTTTGGAAACTTTTTTCTGTGCCATACAGTGTGAGATAATACTTTTCGGTTTCCCTGTATTCCTAATTGAGCGAGTGACACACATGTGATTTAGTTTACAAAGTAGTGCTTTTCATTTATGTTCTTTCGTTGGAAACTTGTTCCTGTTAGGAACAAGTTAGGGTTAGGTTTAGGGTTAGGGTTAGGGTTAGGTTAGGGCTGGGTAAGGGATAGGGTTAGCGTTAGGGAAAGGGTTACGGTTAGGGTTAGGGTTAGGGTTAGGGGTTAGGGTTAGGGTTAGGGTTAGGGTTAGCGTTAGGGGTTAGGGTTAGGGTTAGGGTTAGTGTTAGGGTTAGGGGTTAGGGTTAGGGTTAGGGTTAGGGCCTTAGGGTTAGGGTTAGGGTTAGGGTTATATCACTTTTCAGTTTTCCTGTTATAATAATTGAATAGGCGACACGTATGTGAATTAGTTTACAAAGTTGTGCTTTGCGTTTCTGTTCTTTCGATGGAAACATGTTGCTGTGCTGTACAGTGTGTTATATCACTTTTCAGTTTTCCTCTTCTAATAATTGAACAGGCGACACGTATGTCATTTAGTTTACAAAGTTGTGCTTTCCATTTCTGTTCTTTCTTTGAAACTTGTTTCTGTGCTTACAAGGTACTGTTTTGGGTTTCTATTCTTCTTGGAAACTTGTTTCTGTGCTGTACAGTGTGATATATCACTTTTCAGTTTTCCTGTTGTAATAATTGAACGGGCGACACGTATGTGATTTAATTTACAAAGCTGTGCTTTGCTTTTCTGTTCTTTCGATGGAAACTAGTTTCTGTGCCATACAGTGTGAGATAACACTTTTCGGTTTTCCTGTATTCCTAATTGAGCGAGTGACACACATGTGATTCAGTTTACAAAGTAGTGCTTTTCATTTACGTTCTTTCATTGGAAACTTGTTCCTGTTAGGAACTAGTTAGGCTTAGGGTTAGGATTAGGGTTAGGGTTAGGTTAGGGCTGGGTAAGGGATAGGGTTAGCGTTAGCGAAAGGGTTACGGTTAGGGTTAGGGTTAGGGTTAGGGGTTAGGGTTAGGGTTAGGGTTAGGGGTTAGGGTTAGGGTTAGGGTTAGGGTTAGGGTTAGGGGTTAGGGTTAGGGTTAGGGTTAGGGTTAGGGTTAGGGGTTAGGGTTAGGGTTAGGGTTAGAGTTAGGGGTTAGGGTTAGGGTTAGGGTTAGTGTTAGGGTTAGGGGTTAGGGTTAGGGTTAGGGTTAGGGCCTTAGGGTTAGGGTTAGGGTTAGGGTTAGGGTTAGGGTTAGGGTTAGGGCCGTAGGGTTAGGGTTAGGGTTAGGGTTATATCACTTTTCAGTTTTCCTGTCATAATAATTGAACAGGCGACACGTATGTGAATTAGTTTACAAAGTAGTGCTTTGCGTTTCTGTTCTTTCGATGGAAACATGTTCCTGTGCTGTACAGTGTGTTATATCACTTTTCAGTTTTCCCCTTCTAATAATTGAACAGGCGACACGTATGTCATTTAGTTTACAAAGTTGTGCTTTCCATTTTTTCTTTCTTTGGAAACTTGTTTCTGTGCCATACAGTGTGAGATAATACTTTTCGGTTTCCCTGTATTCCTGTTAGGAACAAGTTAGGGTTAGGGTTAGGGTTAGGGTTAGGTTAGGGCTGGGTAAGGGATAGGGTTAGCGTTAGGGAAAGGGTTACGGTTAAGGTTAGGGTTAGGGTTAGGGGTTAGGGTTAGGTTTAGGGTTAGGGTTAGGGGTTAGGGTTAGGGTTAGGGTTAGTTTTAGGGTTAGGGGTTAGGGTTAGGGTTAGGGTTAGGGCCTTAGGGTTAGGGTTAGGGTTAGGGTATATCACTTTTCAGTTTTCCTGTTATAATAATTGAACAGGCGACACATATGTGAATTAGTTTACAAAGTTGTGCTTTCCGTTTCTGTTCTTTCTTTGGAAACTTGTTTCTGTGCCATACAGTGTGAGATAACACTTTTCGGTTTCCCTGTATTCCTAATTGAGCGAGCGACACGTATGTCATTTAGTTTACAAAGTTGTGCTTTCCGTTTCTGTTCTTTCTTTGGAAACTTGTTTCTGTGCCATGCAGTGTGAGATAACAGTTTTCGGTTTTCCTGTATTCCTAATTGAGCGAGTGACACACATATGATTCAGTTTACAAAGTAGTGCTTTTCATTTACGTTCTTTCGTTGGAAACTTGTTCCTGTTAGGAACAAGTTAGGGTAATGGTTAGGGATAGGGTTAGGGTTAGGGTTAGGTTAGGGCTGGGTAAGGGATAGGGTTAGCGTTAGGGTTAGGTTTATTGTTAGGGTTAGGGTTAGGGTTAGGGTTAGGGTTAGGGTTAGGGGTTAGGGTTAGGGTTAGGGTTAGGGTTAGGGCCTTAGGGTTACGGTTATGGTTAGGGTTATATCACATTTCAGTTCTCATGTTGTAATAATTGAACGGGCGACACGTATGTGATTTAGTTTACAAACTTGTGCTTTGCGTTTCTGTTCTTTCAATGGAAACTTGTTTCTGTGCCGTACAGTGCGAGATAAGACTTTTCAGTATTCCTGTATTCCTAATTGAGCGAGCGACACACAGGTTAATCTGTTTAAAAGTAGTGCTTTGCTTTTCTGTTCTTTCGTTGGAAACTTGTTCTTGTGCTGTACAGTGAGATATATTACTTTTCAGTTTTCCTGTAATCCTAATGGAGCGAGCGACACACATGTGATTTAGTTTACAAATTAGTGATTTTCTTTTTTGTTCCTTCATTTGAAACTTGTTCCTGTACTGTACAATGTGATATATCACTTTTCAGTTTTCCTGTTATAATACTTGAACAGGCGACACGTATGTGAATTAGTTTACAAAGTAGTGCTTTGCGTTTCTGTTCTTTCGATGGAAACATGTTCCTGTGCTGTACAGTGTGTTATATTACTTTTCAGTTTTCCCCTTCTAATAATTGAACAGGCGACACGTATGTCATTTAGTTTACAAAGTTGTGCTTTCCATTTTTTCTTTCTTTGGAAACTTGTTTCTGTGCCATACAGTGTGAGATAATACTTTTCGGTTTCCCCGTATTCCAAATTGAACGGGCGACACGTATGTGATTTAGTTTACAAAGCTGTGCTTTGCTTTTCTGTTCTTTCGATGGAAACTAGTTTCTGTGCCGTACAGTGCGAGAGAACACTTTTTGGTTTTCCTGTATTCGTAATTGAGCGAGTGACACACATGTGATTCAGTTTACAAAGTAGTGCTTTTCATTTACGTTCTTTCGTTGGAAACTTGTTCCTGTTAGGAACAAGTTAGGGATAGGGTTAGGGTTAGGGTTAGGGTTAGGTTAGGGCTGGGTAAGGGATAGGGTTAGCGTTAGGGAAAGGGTTACGGTTAGGGTTAGGGTTAGGGTTAGGGGTTAGGGTTAGGGTTAGGGTTAGGGGTTAGGGTTAGGGTTAGGGTTAGTTTTAGGGTTAGGGGTTAGGGTTAGGGTTAGGGTTAGGGCCTTAGGGTTAGGGTTAGGGTTAGGGTTATATCACTTTTCAGTTTTCCTGTTATAATAATTGAACAGGCGACACATATGTGAATTAGTTTACAAAGTTGTGCTTTCCGTTTCTGTTCTTTCGATGGAAACATGTTCCTGTGCTGTACAGTGTGTTATATCACTTTTCAGTTTTCCTCTTATAATAATTGAACAGGCAACACGTATGTCATTTAGTTTACAAAGTTGTGCATTCCATTTCTGTTCCTTCTTTGGATACTTGTTTCTGTGCCATGCAGTGTGAGATAACAGTTTTCGGTTTCCCTCTATTCCTAATTGAGCGAGCGACACACATGTGATTTAGTTTACAAAGTAGTGCTTTGGGTTTCTGTTCTTCGTGGAAACTTGTTTCTGTGCTGTACAGTGTGATATATCACCTTTCAGTTCTCCTGTTGTAATAATTGAACGGGCGACACGTATGTGATTTAGTTTACAAAGTTGTGCTTTGCTTTTCTGTTCTTTCGATGGAAACGAGTTTCTGTGCCTTATACTGCGAGATAACACTTTTCGGTTTTCCTGTATTCCTAATTGAGCGAGTGACACACATGTGATTCAGTTTACAAAGTAGTGCTTTTCATTTAAGTTCATTCGTTGGAAACTTGATCCTGTTAGGAAAAAGTTAGGGTTAGGGTTAGGGTTAGGGTTAGGTTAGGGCTGGGTAAGGGATAGGGTTAGCGTTAGGGTTAGGTTTATTAGGGTTAGGGTTAGGTTTAGGGTTAGGGTTAGGGTTAGGGTTAGGGTTAGGGGTTAGGGTTAGGGTTAGGGTTAGGGCCTTAGGGTTAGGGTTAGGGTTAGGGTTATATCACTTTTCAGTTTTCCTGTTATAATAATTGAACAGGCGGCACATATGTGAATTAGTTTACAAAGTTGTGCTTTGCTTTTCTGTTCTTTCGATGGAAACTAGTTTCTGTGCCGTACAGTGCGAGAGAACACTTTTCGGTTTTCCTGTATTCCTAATTGAGCGAGTGACACACATATGATTCAGTTTACAAAGTAGTGCTTTTCATTTACGTTCTTTCGTTGGAAACTTGTTCCTGTTAGGAAAGAGTTAGGGTAAGGGTTAGGGATAGGGTTAGGGTTAGGGTTAGGTTAGGGCTGGGTAAGGGATAGGGTTAGCGTTAGGGTTAGGTTTATTAGGGTTAGAGTTAGGTTTAGGGTTAGGGTTAGGGTTAGGGTTAGGGTTAGGGGTTAGGGTTAGGGTTAGGGTTAGGGCCTTAGGGTTAGGTTTAGGGTTAGGGTTATATCACTTTTCAGTTTTCCTGTTATAATAATTGAACAGGCGACACATATGTGAATTAGTTTACAAAGTTGTGCTTTGCTTTTCTGTTCTTTCAATGGAAACTTGTTTCTGTGCCGTACAGTGCGAGATAACACTTTTCAGTTTTCCTGTATTCCTAATTGAGCGAGCGACACACAGGTGATTCTGTTTAAAAGTAGTGCTTTGCTTTTCTGTTCTTTCGTTGGAAACTTGTTCTTGTGCTGTACAGTGAGATATATTACTTTTCAGTTTTCCTGTAATCCTAATGGAGCGAGCGACACACATGTGATTTAGTTTACAAATTAGTGATTTTCTTTTTTGTTCCTTCATTTGAAACTTGTTCCTGTACTGTACAATGTGATATATCACTTTTCAGTTTTCCTGTTATAATAATTGAACAGGCGATACGTATGTGAATTAGTTTACAAAGTTGTGCTTTGCGTTTCTGTTCTTTCGATGGAAACATGTTCCTGTGCTGTACAGTGTGTTATATCACTTTTCAGTTTTCCTCTTCTAATAATTGAACAGGCGACACGAATGTCATTTATTTTACAAAGTTGTGCTTTCCATTTCTGTTCTTTCTTTGGAACTTGTTTCTGTGCCAGACAGTGTGAGATAATACTTTTCGGTTTCCCTGTATTCCTAATTGAGCGAGCGACACACATGTGATTTAGTTTACAAAGTAGCGTTTTGGGTTTCTGTTCTTCTTGGAAACTTGTTTCTGTGCTGTACAGTGTGATATATCACTTTTCAGTTCTCCTGTTGTAATAATTGAACGGGCGACACGTATGTGATTTAGTTTACAAAGTTGTGCTTTGCTTTTCTGTTCTTTCGATGGAAACTAGTTTCTGTGCCTTATACTGCGAGATAACACTTTTCGGTTTTCCTGTATTCCTAATTGAGCGAGTGACACACATGTGATTCAGTTTACAAAGTAGTGCTTTTCATTTACGTTCATTCGTTGGAAACTTGTTCCTGTTAGGAACAAGTTAGGGTTAGGGTTAGGGTTAGGGTTATGTTAGGGCTGGGTAAGGGATAGGGTTAGCGTTAGGGTTAGGGTTAGGGTTAGGGTTAGGGTTAGGGTTAGGGTTAGGGGTTAGGGTTAGGGTTAGGGTTAGGGCCTTAGGGTTAGGGTTAGGGTTAGGGTTATATCACTTTTCAGTTTTCCTGTTATAATAATTGAACAGGCGGCACATATGTGAATTAGTTTACAAAGTTGTGCTTTGCTTTTCTGTTCTTTCGATGGAAACTAGTTTCTGTGCCGTACAGTGCGAGAGAACACTTTTCGGTTTTCCTGTATTCCTAATTGAGCGAGTGACACACATATGATTCAGTTTACAAAGAAGTGCTTTTCATTTACGTTCTTTCGTTGGAAACTTGTTCCTGTTAGGAAAGAGTTAGGGTAAGGGTTAGGGATAGGGTTAGGGTTAGGGTTAGGTTAGGGCTGGGTAAGGGATAGGGTTAGCGTTAGGGTTAGGTTTATTAGGGTTAGGGTTAGGTTTAGGGTTAGGGTTAGGGTTAGGGTTAGGGTTAGGGTTAGGGTTAGGGGTTAGGGGTAGGGTTAGGGTTAGGGCCTTAGGGTTACGGTTAGGGTTAGGGTTATATCACTTTTCCGTTTTCCTGTTATAATAATTGAACAGGCGACACATATGTGAATTAGTTTACAAAGTTGTGCTTTGCGTTTCTGTTCTTTCAATGGAAACTTGTTTCTGTGCCGAACAGTGCGAGATAAGACTTTTCAGTTTTCCTGTATTCCTAATTGAGCGAGCGACACACAGGTGAATCTGTTGAAAAGTAGTGCTTTGCTTTTCTGTTCTTTCGTTGGAAACTTGTTCTTGTGCTGTACAGTGAGATATATTACTTTTCAGTTTTCCTGTAATCCTAATGGAGCGAGCGACACACATGTGATTTAGTTTACAAATTAGTGATTTTCTTTTTTGTTCCTTCATTTGAAACTTGTTCCTGTACTGTACAATGTGATATATCACTTTTCAGTTTTCCTGTTATAATAATTGAACAGGCGACACGTATGTGAATTAGTTTACAAAGTTGTGCTTTGCGTTTCTGTTCTTTCGATGGAAACATGTTCCTGTGCTGTACAGTGTGTTATATCACTTTTCAGTTTTCCCCTTCTAATAATTGAACAGGCGACACGTATGTCATTTAGTTTACAAAGTAGTGCTTTCCATTTTTTCTTTCTTTGGAAACTTTTTTCTGTGCCATACAGTGTGAGATAATACTTTTCGGTTTCCCTGTATTCCTAATTGAGCGAGTGACACACATGTGATTTAGTTTACAAAGTAGTGCTTTTCATTTATGTTCTTTCGTTGGAAACTTGTTCCTGTTAGGAACAAGTTAGGGTTAGGTTTAGGGTTAGGGTTAGGGTTAGGTTAGGGCTGGGTAAGGGATAGGGTTAGCGTTAGGGAAAGGGTTACGGTTAGGGTTAGGGTTAGGGTTAGGGGTTAGGGTTAGGGTTAGGGTTAGGGTTAGCGTTAGGGGTTAGGGTTAGGGTTAGGGTTAGTGTTAGGGTTAGGGGTTAGGGTTAGGGTTAGGGTTAGGGCCTTAGGGTTAGGGTTAGGGTTAGGGTTATATCACTTTTCAGTTTTCCTGTTATAATAATTGAATAGGCGACACGTATGTGAATTAGTTTACAAAGTTGTGCTTTGCGTTTCTGTTCTTTCGATGGAAACATGTTGCTGTGCTGTACAGTGTGTTATATCACTTTTCAGTTTTCCTCTTCTAATAATTGAACAGGCGACACGTATGTCATTTAGTTTACAAAGTTGTGCTTTCCATTTCTGTTCTTTCTTTGAAACTTGTTTCTGTGCTTACAAGGTACTGTTTTGGGTTTCTATTCTTCTTGGAAACTTGTTTCTGTGCTGTACAGTGTGATATATCACTTTTCAGTTTTCCTGTTGTAATAATTGAACGGGCGACACGTATGTGATTTAATTTACAAAGCTGTGCTTTGCTTTTCTGTTCTTTCGATGGAAACTAGTTTCTGTGCCATACAGTGTGAGATAACACTTTTCGGTTTTCCTGTATTCCTAATTGAGCGAGTGACACACATGTGATTCAGTTTACAAAGTAGTGCTTTTCATTTACGTTCTTTCATTGGAAACTTGTTCCTGTTAGGAACTAGTTAGGCTTAGGGTTAGGATTAGGGTTAGGGTTAGGTTAGGGCTGGGTAAGGGATAGGGTTAGCGTTAGCGAAAGGGTTACGGTTAGGGTTAGGGTTAGGGTTAGGGGTTAGGGTTAGGGTTAGGGTTAGGGGTTAGGGTTAGGGTTAGGGTTAGGGTTAGGGTTAGGGGTTAGGGTTAGGGTTAGGGTTAGGGTTAGGGTTAGGGGTTAGGGTTAGGGTTAGGGTTAGAGTTAGGGGTTAGGGTTAGGGTTAGGGTTAGTGTTAGGGTTAGGGGTTAGGGTTAGGGTTAGGGTTAGGGCCTTAGGGTTAGGGTTAGGGTTAGGGTTAGGGTTAGGGTTAGGGTTAGGGCCGTAGGGTTAGGGTTAGGGTTAGGGTTATATCACTTTTCAGTTTTCCTGTCATAATAATTGAACAGGCGACACGTATGTGAATTAGTTTACAAAGTAGTGCTTTGCGTTTCTGTTCTTTCGATGGAAACATGTTCCTGTGCTGTACAGTGTGTTATATCACTTTTCAGTTTTCCCCTTCTAATAATTGAACAGGCGACACGTATGTCATTTAGTTTACAAAGTTGTGCTTTCCATTTTTTCTTTCTTTGGAAACTTGTTTCTGTGCCATACAGTGTGAGATAATACTTTTCGGTTTCCCTGTATTCCTGTTAGGAACAAGTTAGGGTTAGGGTTAGGGTTAGGGTTAGGTTAGGGCTGGGTAAGGGATAGGGTTAGCGTTAGGGAAAGGGTTACGGTTAAGGTTAGGGTTAGGGTTAGGGGTTAGGGTTAGGTTTAGGGTTAGGGTTAGGGGTTAGGGTTAGGGTTAGGGTTAGTTTTAGGGTTAGGGGTTAGGGTTAGGGTTAGGGTTAGGGCCTTAGGGTTAGGGTTAGGGTTAGGGTATATCACTTTTCAGTTTTCCTGTTATAATAATTGAACAGGCGACACATATGTGAATTAGTTTACAAAGTTGTGCTTTCCGTTTCTGTTCTTTCTTTGGAAACTTGTTTCTGTGCCATACAGTGTGAGATAACACTTTTCGGTTTCCCTGTATTCCTAATTGAGCGAGCGACACGTATGTCATTTAGTTTACAAAGTTGTGCTTTCCGTTTCTGTTCTTTCTTTGGAAACTTGTTTCTGTGCCATGCAGTGTGAGATAACAGTTTTCGGTTTTCCTGTATTCCTAATTGAGCGAGTGACACACATATGATTCAGTTTACAAAGTAGTGCTTTTCATTTACGTTCTTTCGTTGGAAACTTGTTCCTGTTAGGAACAAGTTAGGGTAATGGTTAGGGATAGGGTTAGGGTTAGGGTTAGGTTAGGGCTGGGTAAGGGATAGGGTTAGCGTTAGGGTTAGGTTTATTGTTAGGGTTAGGGTTAGGGTTAGGGTTAGGGTTAGGGTTAGGGGTTAGGGTTAGGGTTAGGGTTAGGGTTAGGGCCTTAGGGTTACGGTTAGGGTTAGGGTTATATCACATTTCAGTTCTCATGTTGTAATAATTGAACGGGCGACACGTATGTGATTTAGTTTACAAACTTGTGCTTTGCGTTTCTGTTCTTTCAATGGAAACTTGTTTCTGTGACGTACAGTGCGAGATAAGACTTTTCAGTATTCCTGTATTCCTAATTGAGCGAGCGACACACAGGTGAATCTGTTTAAAAGTAGTGCTTTGCTTTTCTGTTCTTTCGTTGGAAACTTGTTCTTGTGCTGTACAGTGAGATATATTACTTTTCAGTTTTCCTGTAATCCTAATGGAGCGAGCGACACACATGTGATTTAGTTTACAAATTAGTGATTTTCTTTTTTGTTCCTTCATTTGAAACTTGTTCCTGTACTGTACAATGTGATATATCACTTTTCAGTTTTCCTGTTATAATACTTGAACAGGCGACACGTATGTGAATTAGTTTACAAAGTAGTGCTTTGCGTTTCTGTTCTTTCGATGGAAACATGTTCCTGTGCTGTACAGTGTGTTATATTACTTTTCAGTTTTCCCCTTCTAATAATTGAACAGGCGACACGTATGTCATTTAGTTTACAAAGTTGTGCTTTCCATTTTTTCTTTCTTTGGAAACTTGTTTCTGTGCCATACAGTGTGAGATAATACTTTTCGGTTTCCCCGTATTCCAAATTGAACGGGCGACACGTATGTGATTTAGTTTACAAAGCTGTGCTTTGCTTTTCTGTTCTTTCGATGGAAACTAGTTTCTGTGCCGTACAGTGCGAGAGAACACTTTTTGGTTTTCCTGTATTCGTAATTGAGCGAGTGACACACATGTGATTCAGTTTACAAAGTAGTGCTTTTCATTTACGTTCTTTCGTTGGAAACTTGTTCCTGTTAGGAACAAGTTAGGGATAGGGTTAGGGTTAGGGTTAGGGTTAGGTTAGGGCTGGGTAAGGGATAGGGTTAGCGTTAGGGAAAGGGTTACGGTTAGGGTTAGGGTTAGGGTTAGGGGTTAGGGTTAGGGTTAGGGTTAGGGGTTAGGGTTAGGGTTAGGGTTAGTTTTAGGGTTAGGGGTTAGGGTTAGGGTTAGGGTTAGGGCCTTAGGGTTAGGGTTAGGGTTAGGGTTATATCACTTTTCAGTTTTCCTGTTATAATAATTGAACAGGCGACACATATGTGAATTAGTTTACAAAGTTGTGCTTTCCGTTTCTGTTCTTTCTTTGGAAACTTGTTTCTGTGCCATACAGTGTGAGATAACACTTTTCGGTTTCCCTGTATTCCTAATTGAGCGAGCGACACGTATGTCATTTAGTTTACAAAGGTGTGTATTCCGTTTCTGTTCTTTCTTTGGATACTTGTTTCTGTGCCATGCAGTGTGAGATAACAGTTTTCGGTTTTCCTGTATTCCTAATTGAGCGAGTGACACACATATGATTCAGTTTATAAAGTAGTGCTTTTCATTTACGTTCTTTCGTTGGAAACTTGTTCCTGTTAGGAACAAGTTAGGGTAATGGTTAGGGATAGGGTTAGGGTTAGGGTTAGGTTAGGGCTGGGTAAGGGATAGGGTTAGCGTTAGGGTTAGGGTTATTGTTAGGGTTAGGGTTAGGGTTAGGGTTAGGGTTAGGGCCTTAGGGTTACGGTTAGGGTTAGGGTTATATCACATTTCAGTTCTCATGTTGTAATAATTGAACGGGCGACACGTATTTGATTTAGTTTACAAACTTGTGCTTTGCGTTTCTGTTCTTTTTTTGGAAACTTGTTTCTGTGCCGTACAGTGCGAGATAACACTTTTCAGTTTTCCTGTATTCCTAATTGAGCGAGCGACACAAAGGTTTTTCTGTTTAAAAGTATTGCTTTGCGTTTCTGTTCTTTCGTTGGAAACTTGTTCTTGTGCTGTACAGTGAGATATATTACTTTTCAGTTTTCCTGTAATCCTAATGGAGCGAGCGACACACATGTGATTTAGTGTACAAATTAGTGATTTTCTTTTTTGTTCTTTCATTTGAAACTTGTTCCTGTGCTGTACAATGTGATATATCACTTTTTAGTTTTCCTGTTATAATAATTGAACAGGCGACACGTATGTGAATTAGTTTACAAAGTTGTGCTTTGCGTTTCTGTTCTTTCGATGGAAACATGTTGCTGTGCTGTACAGTGTGTTATATCACTATTCAGTTTTCCTCTGATAATAATTGAACAGGCGACACGTATGTCATTTAGTTTACAAAGTTGTGCTTTCCGTTTCTATTCTTTCTTTGGAAACTTGTTTCTGTGCCATGCAGTGTGAGATAACACTTTTCGGTTTCCCTGTATTCCTAATTGAGCGAGCGACACACATGTGATTTAGTTTACAAAGTAGTGCTTTGGGTTTCTGTTCTTCTTGGAAACTTGTTTCTGTGCTGTACAGTGTGATATATCACTTTTCAGTTCTCCTGTTGTAATAATTGAACGGGCGACACGTATGTGATTTAGTTTACAAAGTTGTGCTTTGCTTTTCTGTTCTTTCGATGGAAACTAGTTTCTGTGCCGTACAGTGCGAGATAACACTTTTCGGTTTTCCTGTATTCCTAATTGAGCGAGTGACACACATGTGATTCAGTTTACAAAGTAGTGCTTTTCATTTACGTTCTTTCGTTGGAAACTTGTTCCTATTAGGAACACTTTAGTCTTAGGGTTAGGGTTAGGGTTAGGGTTAGGTTAGGGCTGGGTAAGGGATAGGGTTAGCATTAGGGAAAGGGTTACGGTTAGGGTTAGGGTTAGGGTTAGGGGTTAGGGTTAGGGTTAGGGTTAGGGTTAGGGGTTAGGGTTAGGGTTAGGGTTAGGGTTAGAGTTAGGGGTTAGGGTTAGGATTAGGGTTAGTGTTAGGGTTAGGGGTTAGGGTTAGGGTTAGGGTTAGGGCCTTAGGGTTAGGGTTAGGGTTAGGGTTAGGGTTAGGGTTAGGGTTAGGGCCTTAGGGTTAGTGTTAGGGTTAGGGTTATATCACTTTTCAGTTTTCCTGTTATAATAATTGAACAGGCGACACGTATGTGAATTAGTTTACAAAGTTGTGCTTTGAGTTTCTGTTCTTTCGATGGAAACATGTTCCTGTGCTGTACAGTGTGTTATATCACTTTTCAGTTTTCCTCTGATAATAATTGAACAGGCGACACGTATGTCATTTAGTTTACAAAGTTGTGCTTTCCGTTTCTGTTCTTTCTTTGGAAACTTGTTTCTGTGCCATGAAGTGTGAGATAACACTTTTCGGTTTCCCTGTATTCCTAATTGAGCGAGCGACACACATGTGATTTAGTTTACAAAGTAGTGCTTTGGGTTTCTTTTCTTCTTGGAAACTTGTTTCTGTGCTGTACATTGTGATATATCACTTTTCAGTTCTCATGTTGTAATAATTGAACGGGCGACACGTATTTGATTTAGTTTACAAACTTGTGCTTTGCGTTTCTGTTCTTTTTTTGGAAACTTGTTTCTGTGCCGTACAGAGCGAGATAACACTTTTCAGTTTTCCTGTATTCCTAATTGAGCGAGCGACACAAAGGTTTTTCTGTTTAAAAGTATTGCTTTGAGTTTCTGTTCTTTCGTTGGAAACTTGTTCTTGTGCTGTACAGTGAGATATATTACTTTTCAGTTTTCCTGTAATCCTAATGGAGCGAGCGACACACATGTGATTTAGTGTACAAATTAGTGATTTTCTTTTTTGTTCTTTCATTTGAAACTTGTTCCTGTGCTGTACAATGTGATATATCACTTTTTAGTTTTCCTGTTATAATAATTGAACATGCGACACGTATGTGAATTAGTTTACAAAGTTGTGCTTTGCGTTTCTGTTCTTTCGATGGAAACATGTTGCTGTGCTGTACAGTGTGTTATATCACTTTTCAGTTTTCCTCTGATAATAATTGAACAGGCGACACGTATGTCATTTAGTTTACAAAGTTGTGCTTTCCGTTTCTATTCTTTCTTTGGAAACTTGTTTCTGTGCCATGCAGTGTGAGATAACACTTTTCGGTTTCCCTGTATTCCTAATTGACCGAGCGACACACATGTGATTTAGTTTACAAAGTAGTGCTTTGGGTTTCTGTTCTTCTTGGAAACTTGTTTCTGTGCTGTACAGTGTGATATATCACTTTTCAGTTCTCCTGTTGTAATAATTGAACGGGCGACACGTATGTGATTTAGTTTAGAAAGTTGTGCTTTGCTTTTCTGTTCTTTCGATAGAAACTAGTTTCTGTGCCGTACAGTGCGAGAGAACACTTTTCGGTTTTCCTGTATTCCTAATTGAGCGAGTGACACACATGTGATTCAGTTTACAAAGTAGTGCTTTTCTTTTACGTTCATTCATTGGAAACTTGTTCCTGTTAGGAACAAGTTAGGGTTAGGGTTAGGTTAGGGCTGGGTAAGGGATAGGGTTAGGGTTAGGGTTAGGGTTAGGGTTAGTGTTAGGGTTAGGGGTTAGGGTTAGGGTTAGGGTTGGGGTTAGGGTTAGGGTTAGGGTTAGGGTTAGGGTTAGGGTTGGGGTTATATCACTTTTCAGTTTTCCTGTTATAATAATTGAACAGGCGACACATATGTGAATTAGTTTACAAAGTTGTGCTTTGCGTTTCTGTTCTTTCAATGGAAACTTGTTTCTGTGCCGTACAGTGCGAGATAAGACTTTTCAGTTTTCCTGTATTCCTAATTGAGCGAGCGACACACAGGTGAATCTGTTTAAAAGTAGTGCTTTGCTTTTCTGTTCTTTCGTTGGAAACTTGTTCTTGTGCTGTACAGTGAGATATATTACTTTTCAGTTTTCCTGTAATCCTAATGGAGAGAGCGACACACATGTGATTTAGTTTACAAATTAGTGATTTTCTTTTTTGTTCCTTCATTTGAAACTTGTTCCTGTACTGTACAATGTGATATATCACTTTTCAGTTTTCCTGTTATAATAATTGAACAGGCGACACGTATGTGAATTAGTTTACAAAGTTCTGCTTTGCGTTTCTGTTCTTTCGATGGAAACATGTTCCTGTGCTGTACAGTGTGTTATATCACTTTTCAGTTTTTCCCTTCTAATAATTGAACAGGCGACACGTATGTCATTTAGTTTACAAAGTTGTGCTTTCCATTTTTTCTTTCTTTGGAAACTTGTTTCTGTGCAATACAGTGTGAGATAATACTTTTCGGTTTCCCTGTATTCCAAATTGAACGGGCGACACGTATGTGATTTAGTTTACAAAGCTGTGCTTTGCTTTTCTGTTCTTTCGATGGAAACTAGTTTCTGTGCCGTACAGTGCGAGATAACACTTTTCGGTTTTCCTGTATTCCTAATTCAGCGAGTGACACACATGTGATTCAGTTTACAAAGTAGTGCTTTTCATTTACGTTCTTTCGTTGGAAACTTGTTCCTGCTAGGAACAAGTTAGGGTTAGGGTTAGGGTTAGGGTTAGGGTTAGGGTTAGGGTTAGGGTTAGGGTTAGGTTAGGGCTGGGTAAGGGATAGGGTTAGCGTTAGGGAAAGGGTTAGGGTTAGGGTTAGGGGTTAGGGTTAGGGTTATGGTTATATCACTTTTCAGTTTTCCTGTGATAATAATTGAACAGGCGACACGTATGTGAATTAGTTTACAAAGTTGTGCTTTGCGTTTCTGTTCTTTCAATGGAAACTTGTTTCTGTGCCGTACAGTGCGAGATAAGACTTTTCAGTTTTCCTGTATTCCTAATTGAGCGAGCGACACACAGGTGAATCTGTTTAAAAGTAGTGCTTTGCTTTTCTGTTCTTTCGTTGGAAACTTGTTCTTGTGCTGTACAGTGAGATATATTACTTTTCAGTTTTCCTGTAATCCTAATGGAGAGAGCAACACACATGTGATTTAGTTTACAAATTAGTGATTTTCTTTTTTGTTCCTTCATTTGAAACTTGTTCCTGTACTGTACAATGTGATATATCACTTTTCAGTTTTCCTGTTATAATAATTGAACAGGCGACACGTATGTGAATTAGTTTACAAAGTTCTGCTTTGCGTTTCTGTTCTTTCGATGGAAACATGTTCCTGTGCTGTACAGTGTGTTATATCACTTTTCAGTTTTTCCCTTCTAATAATTGAACAGGCGACACGTATGTCATTTAGTTTACAAAGTTGTGCTTTCCATTTTTTCTTTCTTTGGAAACTTGTTTCTGTGCCATACAGTGTGAGATAATACTTTTCGGTTTCCCTGTATTCCAAATTGAACGGGCGACACGTATGTGATTTAGTTTACAAAGCTGTGCTTTGCTTTTCTGTTCTTTCGATGGAAACTAGTTTCTGTGCCGTACAGTGCGAGATAACACTTTTCGGTTTTCCTGTATTCCTAATTCAGCGAGTGACACACATGTGATTCAGTTTACAAAGTAGTGCTTTTCATTTACGTTCTTTCGTTGGAAACTTGTTCCTGCTAGGAACAAGTTAGGGTTAGGGTTAGGGTTAGGGTTAGGGTTAGGGTTAGGGTTAGGTTAGGGCTGGGTAAGGGATAGGGTTAGCGTTAGGGAAAGGGTTAGGGTTAGGGTTAGGGGTTAGGGTTAGGGTTATGGTTATATCACTTTTCAGTTTTCCTGTGATAATAATTGAACAGGCGACACGTATGTGAATTAGTTAACAAAGTTGTGCTTTGCGGTTCTGCTCTTTCGATGGAAACATGTTCCTGTGCTGTACAGTGTGTTATATCACTTTTCAGTTTTCCTCTGATAATAATTGAACAGGCGACACGTATGTCATTTAGTTTACAAAGTTGTGCTTTCCGTTTCTGTTCTTTCTTTGGAAACTTGTTTCTGTGCCATGCAGTGTGAGATAACACTTTTCGGTTTCCCTGTATTCCTAATTGAGCGAGCGACACACATGTGATTTAGTTTACAAAGTAGTGCTTTGGGTTTCTGTTCTTCTTGGAAACTTGTTTCTGTGCTGTACAGTGTGATATATCACTTTTCAGTTCTCCTGTTGTAATAATTGAACGGGCGACACGTATGTGATTTAGTTTACAAAGTTGTGCTTTGCTTTTCTGTTCTTTCGATGGAAACTAGTTTCTGTGCCGTACAGTGCGAGAGAACACTTTTCGGTTTTCCTGTATTCCTAATTGAGCGAGTGACACACATGTGATTCAGTTTACAAAGTAGTGCTTTTCATTTACGTTCTTTCGTTGGAAACTTGTTCCTGTTAGGAACAAGTTATGGTTATGGTTAGGGTTAGGGTTAGGGTTAGGTTAGGGCTGGGTAAGGGATAGGGTTAGCGTTAGGGAAAGGGTTACGGTTAGGGTTAGGGTTAGGGTTACGGTTTAGGGTTAGGGTTAGGTTTAGGGTTAGGGTTACGGGTTAGGGTTAGGGTTAGGGTTAGTGTTAGGGTTAGGGGTTAGGGTTAGGGTTAGGGTTAGGGCCTTAGGGTTAGGGTTAGGGTTAGGGTTATATTACTTTTCAGTTTTCCTGTTATAATAATTGAACAGGCGACACGTATGTGAATTAGTTTACAAAGTTGTGCTTTGCGTTTCTGTTCTTTCGATGGAAACATGTTCCTGAGCTGTACAGGGTGTTATATGACTTTTCACTTTTCCTCTTATAATAATTGAACAGGCAACACGTATGTCATTTAGTTTACAAAGTTGTGCATTCCATTTCTGTTCCTTCTTTGGATACTTGTTTCTGTGCCATGCAGTGTGAGATAACACTTTTCGGTTTCCCTGTATTCCTAATTGACCGAGCGACACACATGTGATTTAGTTTACAAAGTAGTGCTTTGGGTTTCTGTTCTTCTTGGAAACTTGTTTCTGTGCTGTACAGTGTGATATATCACTTTTCAGTTCTCCTGTTGTAATAATTGAACGGGCGACAAGTATGTGATTTAGTTTAGAAAGTTGTGCTTTGCTTTTCTGTTCTTTCGATGGAAACTAGTTTCTGTGCCGTACAGTGCGAGAGAACACTTTTCGGTTTTCCTGTATTCCTAATTGAGCGAGTGACACACATGTGATTCAGTTTACAAAGTAGTGCTTTTCTTTTACGTTCATTCGTTGGAAACTTGTTCCTGTTAGGAACAAGTTAGGGTTAGGGTTAGGTTAGGGCTGGGTAAGGGATAGGGTTAGGGTTAGGGTTAGGGTTAGGGTTAGTGTTAGGGGTTAGGGTTAGGGTTAGGGTTGGGGTTAGGGTTAGGGTTAGGGTTAGGGTTAGGGTTAGGGTTGGGGTTATATCACTTTTCAGTTTTCCTGTTATAATAATTGAACAGGCGACACATATGTGAATTAGTTTACAAAGTTGTGCTTTGCGTTTCTGTTCTTTCAATGGAAACTTGTTTCTGTGCCGTACAGTGCGAGATAAGACTTTTCAGTTTTCCTGTATTCCTAATTGAGCGAGCGACACACAGGTGAATCTGTTTAAAAGTAGTGCTTTGCTTTTCTGTTCTTTCGTTGGAAACTTGTTCTTGTGCTGTACAGTGAGATATATTACTTTTCAGTTTTCCTGTAATCCTAATGGAGAGAGCGACACACATGTGATTTAGTTTACAAATTAGTGATTTTCTTTTTTGTTCCTTCATTTGAAACTTGTTCCTGTACTGTACAATGTGATATATCACTTTTCAGTTTTCCTGTTATAATAATTGAACAGGCGACACGTATGTGAATTAGTTTACAAAGTTCTGCTTTGCGTTTCTGTTCTTTCGATGGAAACATGTTCCTGTGCTGTACAGTGTGTTATATCACTTTTCAGTTTTTCCCTTCTAATAATTGAACAGGCGACACGTATGTCATTTAGTTTACAAAGTTGTGCTTTCCATTTTTTCTTTCTTTGGAAACTTGTTTCTGTGCCATACAGTGTGAGATAATACTTTTCGGTTTCCCTGTATTCCAAATTGAACGGGCGACACGTATGTGATTTAGTTTACAAAGCTGTGCTTTGCTTTTCTGTTCTTTCGATGGAAACTAGTTTCTGTGCCGTACAGTGCGAGATAACACTTTTCGGTTTTCCTGTATTCCTAATTCAGCGAGTGACACACATGTGATTCAGTTTACAAAGTAGTGCTTTTCATTTACGTTCTTTCGTTGGAAACTTGTTCCTGCTAGGAACAAGTTAGGGTTAGGGTTAGGGTTAGGGTTAGGGTTAGGGTTAGGGTTAGGGTTAGGTTAGGGCTGGGTAAGGGATAGGGTTAGCGTTAGGGAAAGGGTTAGGGTTAGGGTTAGGGGTTAGGGTTAGGGTTATGGTTATATCACTTTTCAGTTTTCCTGTGATAATAATTGAACAGGCGACACGTATGTGAATTAGTTAACAAAGTTGTGCTTTGCGGTTCTGCTCTTTCGATGGAAACATGTTCCTGTGCTGTACAGTGTGTTATATCACTTTTCAGTTTTCCTCTGATAATAATTGAACAGGCGACACGTATGTCATTTAGTTTACAAAGTTGTGCTTTCCGTTTCTGTTCTTTCTTTGGAAACTTGTTTCTGTGCCATGCAGTGTGAGATAACACTTTTCGGTTTCCCTGTATTCCTAATTGAGCGAGCGACACACATGTGATTTAGTTTACAAAGTAGTGCTTTGGGTTTCTGTTCTTCTTGGAAACTTGTTTCTGTGCTGTACAGTGTGATATATCACTTTTCAGTTCTCCTGTTGTAATAATTGAACGGGCGACACGTATGTGATTTAGTTTACAAAGTTGTGCTTTGCTTTTCTGTTCTTTCGATGGAAACTAGTTTCTGTGCCGTACAGTGCGAGAGAACACTTTTCGGTTTTCCTGTATTCCTAATTGAGCGAGTGACACACATGTGATTCAGTTTACAAAGTAGTGCTTTTCATTTACGTTCTTTCATTGGAAACTTGTTCCTGTTAGGAACAAGTTATGGTTATGGTTAGGGTTAGGGTTAGGGTTAGGTTAGGGCTGGGTAAGGGATAGGGTTAGCGTTAGGGAAAGGGTTACGGTTAGGGTTAGGGTTAGGGTTACGGTTTAGGGTTAGGGTTAGGTTTAGGGTTAGGGTTACGGGTTAGGGTTAGGGTTAGGGTTAGTGTTAGGGTTAGGGGTTAGGGTTAGGGTTAGGGTTAGGGCCTTAGGGTTAGGGTTAGGGTTAGGGTTATATTACTTTTCAGTTTTCCTGTTATAATAATTGAACAGGCGACACGTATGTGAATTAGTTTACAAAGTTGTGCTTTGCGTTTCTGTTCTTTCGATGGAAACATGTTCCTGAGCTGTACAGGGTGTTATATGACTTTTCAGTTTTCCTCTTATAATAATTGAACAGGCAACACGTATGTCATTTAGTTTACAAAGTTGTGCATTCCATTTCTGTTCCTTCTTTGGATACTTGTTTCTGTGCCATGCAGTGTGAGATAACAGTTTTCGGTTTCCCTGTATACCTAATTGAGCGAGCGACACACATGTGATTTAGTTTACAAAGTAGTGCTTTGGGTTTCTGTTCTTCTTGGAAACTTGTTTCTGTGCTGTACAGTGTGATATATCACTTTTCAGTTTTCCTGTTGTAATAATTGAACGGGCGACACGTACTTGATTTAGTTTACAAAGTTGTGTTTTGCTTTTCTGTTCTTTCGATGGAAACTACTTTCTGTGCCGTTCAGTGCGAGATAACACTTTTCGGTTTTCCTGTATTCCTAATTGAGCGAGTGACACACATATGATTCAGTTTACAAAGTAGTGCTTTTCATTTACGTTCTTTCGTTGGAAACTTGTTCCTGTTAGGAACAAGTTAGGGTAAGGGTTAGGGGTAGGGTTAGGGTTAGGGTTAGGTTAGGGCTGGGTAAGGTATAGGGTTAGCGTTAGGGTTAGGTTTATTGTTAGGGTTAGGGTTAGGTTTAGGGTTAGGGTTAGGGTTAGTGTTAGGGTTAGGGTTAGGGTTAGGGGTTAGGGTTAGTGTTAGGGTTAGGGTCTTAGGGTTAAGGTTAGGGTTAGGGTTATATCACTTTTCAGTTTTCCTGTTATAATAATTGAACAGGCGACACATATGTGAATTAGTTTACAAAGTTGTGCTTTGCTTTTCTGTTCTTTCAATGGAAACTTGTTTCTGTGCCATACAGTGCGAGATAACACTTTTCAGTTTTCCTGTATTCCTAATTGAGCGAGGGACACACAGGTGATTCTGTTTAAAAGTAGTGCTTTGCTTTTCTGTTCTTTCGTTGGAAACTTGTTCTTGTGCTGTACAGTGAGATATATTACTTTTCAGTTTTCCTGTAATCCTAATGGAGCGAGCGACACACATGTGATTTAGTTTACAAATTAGTGATTTTCTTTTTTGTTCCTTCATTTGAAACTTGTTCCTGTACTGTACAATGTGATATATCACTTTTCAGTTTTCCTGTTATAATAATTGAACAGGCGACACGTATGTGAATTAGTTTACAAAGTTGTGCTTTGCGTTTCTGTTCATTCGATGGAAACATGTTCCTGTGCTGTACAGTGTGTTATATCACTTTTCAGTTTTTCCCTTCTAATAATTGAACAGGCGACACGTATGTCATTTAGTTTACAAAGTTGTGCTTTCCATTTTTTCTTTCTTTGGAAACTTGTTTCTGTGCCATACAGTGTGAGATAATACTTTTCGGTTTCCCTGTATTCCAAATTGAACGGGCGACACGTATGTGATTTAGTTTACAAAGCTGTGCTTTGCTTTTCTGTTCTTTCGATGGAAACTGGTTTCTGTGCCGTACAGTGTGAGATAACACTTTTTGGTTTTCCTGTATTCCTAATTGAGCGAGTGACACACATGTGATTCAGTTTACAAAGTAGTGCTTTTCATTTACGTTCTTTCGTTGGAAACTTGTTCCTGTTAGGAACAAGTTATGGTTATGGTTAGGGTTAGGGTTAGGGTTAGGTTAGGGCTGGGTAAGGGATAGGGTTAGCGTTAGGGAAAGGGTTACGGTTAGGGTTAGGGTTAGGGTTAGGGGTTAGGGTTAGGGTTAGGTTTAGGGTTAGGGTTAGGGGTTAGGGTTAGGGTTAGGGTTAGTGTTAGGGTTAGGGGTTAGGGTTAGGGTTAGGGTTAGGGCCTTAGGGTTAGGGTTAGGGTTAGGGTTATATCACTTTTCAGTTTTCCTGTTATAATAATTGAACAGGCGACACGTATGTGAATTAGTTTACAAAGTTGTGCTTTGCGATTCTGTTCTTTCGATGGAAACATGTTCCTGTGCTGTACAGGGTGTTATATGACTTTTCAGTTTTCCTCTTATAATAATTGAACAGGCAACACGTATGTCATTTAGTTTACAAAGTTGTGCATTCCATTTCTGTTCCTTCTTTGGATACTTGTTTCTGTGCCATGCAGTGTGAGATAACAGTTTTCGGTTTCCCTGTATTCCTAATTGAGCGAGCGACACACATGTGATTTAGTTTACAAAGTAGTGCTTTGGGTTTCTGTTCTTCTTGGAAACTTGTTTCTGTGCTGTACAGTGTGATATATCACTTTTCAGTTTTCCTGTTGTAATAATTGAACGGGCGACACGTATTTGATTTAGTTTACAAAGTTGTGCTTTGCTTTTCTGTTCTTTCGATGGAAACTACTTTCTGTGCCGT
Organism: Meriones unguiculatus; assembly: GCF_030254825.1. NCBI lineage: Eukaryota > Metazoa > Chordata > Mammalia > Rodentia > Muridae > Meriones > Meriones unguiculatus. The sequence goes on from NC_083351.1 coordinate 88,592,689, forward strand.
TCAGTGCGAGATAACACTTTTCGGTTTTCCTGTATTCCTAATTGAGCGAGTGACACACATATGATTCAGTTTACAAAGTAGTGCTTTTCATTTACGTTCTTTCGTTGGAAACTTGTTCCTGTTAGGAACAAGTTAGGGTAAGGGTTAGGGATAGGGTTAGGGTTAGGGTTAGGTTAGGGCTGGGTAAGGGATAGGGTTAGCGTTAGGGTTAGGTTTAGGGTTAGGGTTAGGGTTAGTGTTAGGGTTAGGGTTAGGGTTAGGGGTTAGGGTTAGTGTTAGGGTTAGGGTCTTAGGGTTAAGGTTAGGGTTAGGGTTATATCACTTTTCAGTTTTCCTGTTATAATAATTGAACAGGCGACACATATGTGAATTAGTTTACAAAGTTGTGCTTTGCTTTTCTGTTCTTTCAATGGAAACTTGTTTCTGTGCCATACAGTACGAGATAACACTTTTCAGTTTTCCTGTATTCCTAATTGAGCGAGGGACACACAGGTGATTCTGTTTAAAAGTAGTGCTTTGCTTTTCTGTTCTTTCGTTGGAAACTTGTTCTTGTGCTGTACAGTGAGATATATTACTTTTCAGTTTTCCTGTAATCCTAATGGAGCGAGCGACACACATGTGATTTAGTTTACAAATTAGTGATTTTCTTTTTTGTTCCTTCATTTGAAACTTGTTCCTGTACTGTACAATGTGATATATCACTTTTCAGTTTTCCTGTTATAATAATTGAACAGGCGACACGTATGTGAATTAGTTTACAAAGTTGTGCTTTGCGTTTCTGTTCATTCGATGGAAACATGTTCCTGTGCTGTACAGTGTGTTATATCACTTTTCAGTTTTCCTCTTCTAATAATTGAACAGGCGACACGTATGTCATTTAGTTTACAAAATTGTGCTTTCCATTTCTGTTCTTTCTTTGGAAACTTGTTTCTGTGCCATACAGTGTGAGATAATACTTTTCGGTTTCTCTGTATTCCTAATTGAGCAAGCGACACACATGTGATTTAGTTTACAAAGTAGTGTTTTGGGTTTCTGTTCTTCTTGGAAACTTGTTTCTGTGCTGTACAGTGTGATATATCACTTTCCAGTTTTCCTGTTGTAATAATTGAACGGGCGACACATATGTGATTTAGTTTACAAAGCTGTGCTTTGCTTTTCTGTTCTTTCGATGGAAACTAGTTTCTGTGCCATACAGTGCGAGATAACACTTTTCGGTTTTCCTGTATTCCTAATTGAGCGAGTGACACACATGTGATTCAGTTTACAAAGTAGTGCTTTTCATTTACGTTCTTTCGTTGGAAAATTATTCCTGTTAGGAACTAGTTAGGCTTAGGGTTAGGGTTAAGGTTAGTGTTAGGTTGAGGCTGGGTAAGGGATAGAGTTAGTGTTAGGGAAAGGGTTACGGTTAGGGTTAGGGTTAGGGTTAGGGGTTAGGGTTAGGGTTAGGGTTAGGGTTAGGGGTTAGGGTTAGGGTTAGGGTTAGGGTTAGGGGTTAGGGTTAGGGTTAGGGTTAGAGTTAGGGGTTAGGGTTAGGGTTAGGGTTAGTGTTATGGTTAGGGTTTAGGGTTAGGGTTAGGGTTAGGGCCTTAGGGTTAGGGTTAGGGTTAGGGTTATATCACTTTTCAGTTTTCCTGTTATAATAATTGAACAGGCGACACGTATGTGAATTAGTTTACAAAGTTGTGCTTTGCGTTTCTGTTCTTTCGATGGAAACATGTTCCTGTGCTGTACAGGGTGTTATATCACTTTTCAGTTTTCCTCTTATAATAATTGAACAGGCGACACGTATGACATTTAGTTGACAAATTTGTGCATTCCATTTCTGTTCCTTCTTTGGATACTTGTTTCTGTGCCATGCAGTGTGAGATAACAGTTTTCGGTTTCCCTGTATTCCGAATTGAGCGAGCGACACACATGTGATTTAGTTTACAAAGTAGTGCTTTGGGTTTCTGTTCTTCTTGGAAACATGTTTCTGTGCTGTACAGTGTGATATATCACTTTTCAGTTCTCCTGTTGTAATAATTGAACGGGCGACACGTATGTGATTTAGTTTACAAAGTTGTGCTTTGCTTTTCTGTTCTTTCGATGGAAACTAGTTTCTGTGCCGTATAGTGCGAGATAACACTTTTCGGTTTTCCTGTATTCCTAATTGAGCGAGTGACACACATGTGATTCAGTTTACAAAGTAGTGCTTTTCATTTACGTTCTTTCGTTGGAAACTTGTTCCTGTTAGGAACAAGTTAGGGTAAGGGTTAGGGATAGGGTTAGGGTTAGGGTTAGGTTAGGGCTGGGAAAGGGATAGGGTTAGCATTAGGGTTAGGTTTATTGTTAGGGTTAGGGTTAGGTTTAGGGTTAGGGTTAGGGTTAGTGTTAGGGTTAGGGTTAGGGTTAGGGGTTAGGGTTAGGGTTAGGGTTAGGGTTAGGGCCTTAGGGTTAAGGTTAGGGTTAGGGTTATATCACTTTTCAGTTTTCCTGTTATAATAATTGAACAGGCGACACATATGTGAATTAGTTTACAAAGTTGTGCTTTGCTTTTCTGTTCTTTCAATGGAAACTTGTTTCTGTGCCGTACAGTGCGAGATAACACTTTTCAGTTTTCCTGTATTCCTAATTGAGCGAGCGACACACAGGTGATTCTGTTTAAAAGTAGTGCTTTGCTTTTCTGTTCTTTCGTTGGAAACTTGTTCTTGTGCTGTACAGTGAGATATATTACTTTTCAGTTTTCCTGTAATCCTAATGGAGCGAGCGACATACATGTGATTTAGTTTACAAATTAGTGATTTTCTTTTTTGTTCCTTCATTTGAAACTTGTTCCTGTACTGTACAATGTGATATATCACTTTTCAGTTTTCCTGTTATAATAATTGAACAGGCGACACGTATGTGAATTAGTGTACAAAGTTGTGCTTTGCGTTTCTGTTCTTTCGATGGAAACATGTTCCTGTGCTGTACAGTGTGTTATATCACTTTTCAGTTTTCCTCTGATAATAATTGAACAGGCGACACGTATGTCATTTAGTATACAAAGTTGTGCTTTCCGTTTCTGTTCTTTCTTTGGAAACTTGTTTCTGTGCCATGCAGTGTGAGATAACACTTTTCGGTTTCCCTGTATTCCTAATTGAGCGAGCGACACACATGTGATTTAGTTTACAAAGTAGTGCTTTGGGTTTCTGTTCTTCTTGGAAACTTGTTTCTGTGCTGTACAGTGTGATATATCACTTTCCAGTTCTCCTGTTGTAATAATTGAACAGGCGACACGTATGTGATTTAGTTTACAAAGTTGTGCTTTGCTTTTCTGTTCTTTCAATGGAAACTAGTTTCTGTGCCTTACAGTGCGAGATAACACTTTTCGGTTTTCCTGTATTCCTAATTGAGCGAGTGACACACATGTGATTCAGTTTACAAAGTAGTGCTTTTCATTTACGTTCATTCGTTGGAAACTTGTTCCTGTTAGAAACGAGTTAGGTTTAGGGTTAGGGTTAGGGTTTGGTTAGGCCTAGGTAAGGGATAGGGTTTGCGTTAGGGTTAGGGTTAGGGTTAGGGTTAGGGTTAGGGTTAGGGATAGGGTTACGGTTAGGGTTAGGGTTAGGGGTTAGGGTTAGGGTTAGGGTTAGGGTTAGGGTTAGGGGTTAGGGTTAGGGTTAGGGTTAGGGCCTTAGGGTTAGGGTTAGGGTTAGGGTTAGGGTTATATCACTTTTCAGTTTTCCTGTTATAATAATTGAACAGGCGACACGTATGTGAATTAGTTTACAAAGTTGTGCTTTGCGTTTCTGTTCTTTCGATGGAAACATGTTCCTGTGCTGTACAGTGTGTTATATCACTTTTCAGTTTTCCTCTGATAATAATTGAACAGGCGACACGTATGTCATTTAGTTTACAAAGTTGTGCTTTGCGTTTCTGTTCTTTCTTTGGAAACTTGTTTCTGTGCCATGAAGTGTGAGATAACACTTTTCGGTTTCCCTGTATTCCTAATTGAGCGAACGACACACATGTGATTTAGTTTACAAAGTAGTGCTTTGGGTTTCTGTTCTTCTTGGAAACTTGTTTCTGTGCTGTACAGTGTGATATATCACTTTTCAGTTCTCCTGTTGTAATAATTGAACAGGCGACACGTATGTGATTTAGTTTACAAAGTTGTGCTTTGCTTTTTTGTTCTTTCGATGGAAACTAGTTTCTGTGCCTTACAGTGCGAGATAACACTTTTCAGTTTTCCTGTATTCCTAATTGAGCGAGTGACACACATGTGATTCAGTTTACAAAGTGGTGCTTTTCATTTACGTTCATTCGTTGGAAACTTGTTCCTGTTAGGAACAAGTTAGGTTTAGGGTTAGGGTTAGGGTTTGGTTAGGGCTGGGTAAGGGATAGGGTTAGCGTTAGGATTAGGGTTGGGGTTAGGTTTAGGGTTAGGGGTTAGGGTTAGGGTTAGGGTTAGGTTTAGGGTTAGGGTTAGGGGTTAGGGTTAGGGTTAGGGTTAGGGTTAGGGTTAGTGGTTAGGGTTAGGGTTAGGGTTAGGGCCTTAGGATTAGGTTTAGGGTTAGGGTTATATCACTTTTCAGTTTTCCTGTTATAATAATTGAACAGGCGACACATATGTGAATTAGTTTACAAAGTTTCGCTTTCCGTTTCTGTTCTTTCTTTGGAAACTTGTTTCTGTGCCATACAGTGTGAGATAACACTTTTCGGTTTCCCTGTATTCCTAATTGAGCGAGCGACACGTATGTCATTTAGTTTACAAAGTTGTGCTTTCCATTTCTGTTCTTTCTTTGGAAACTTGTTTCTGTGCCATGCAGTGTGAGATAACACTTTTCGGTTTCCCTGTATTCCTAATTGAGCGAGCGACACACATGTGATTTAGTTTACAAAGTAGTGCTTTGGGTTTCTGTTCTTCTTGGAAACTTGTTTCTGTGCTGTACAGTGTGATATATCACTTTTCAGTTCTCCTGTTGTAATAATTGAACGGGCGACACGTATGTGATTTAGTTTCCAAATTGTGCTTTGCTTTTCTGTTCTTTCGATGGAAACTAGTTTCTGTGCCGTACAGTGCGAGATAACACTTTTCGGGTTTTCCTGTATTCCTAATTGAGCGAGTGACACACATGTGATTCAGTTTACAAAGTAGTGCTTTTCATTTACGTTCATTCGTTGGAAACTTGTTCCTGTTAGGAAGAAGTTAGGGATAGGGTTAGGGTTAGTGTTAGGGTTAGGTTAGGGCTGGGTAAGGGATAGGGTTAGCGTTAGGGTTAGGGTTAGGGTTAGGGTTAGGGTTAGGGTTAGTGTTAGGGGTTAGGGTTAGGGTTAGGGTTAGGGGTGAGGGTTAGGGTTAGGGTTAGGGCCTTAGGGTTAGGGTTAGGGTTAGGGTTAGGGTTAGGGGTTAGGGTTAGGGTTAGGGTTAGGGCCTTAGGGTTAGGATTAGGGTTAGGGTTATACCACTTTTCAATTTTCCTGTTATAATAATTGAACAGGCGACACATATGTGAATTAGTTTACAAAGTTGTGCTTTCCGTTTCTATTCTTTCTTTGGAAACTTGTTTCTGTGCCATACAGTGTGAGATAACACTTTTCAGTTCTCATGTTGTAATAATTGAACGGGCGACACGTATGTGATTTAGTTTTCAAACTTGTGCTTTGAGTTTCTGTTCTTTTTTTGGAAACTTGTTTCTGTGCCGTACAGTGCTAGATAACACTTTTCAGTTTTCCTGTAATCCTAATGGAGCGAGCGACACACATGTGATTTAGTTTACAAATTAGTGATTTTCTTTTTTGTTCTTTCATTTGAAACTTGTTCCTGTGCTGTACAATGTGATATATCACTTTTCAGTTTTCCTGTTATAATATTTGAACAGGCGACACGTATGTGAATTAGTTTACAAAGATGTGCTTTGCGTTTCTGTTCTTTCGATGGAAACATGTTCCTGTGCTGTACAGTGTGTTATATCACTTTTCAGTTTTCCTCTGATAATAACTGAACAGGCGACACGTATGTCATTTAGTTTACAAAGTTGTGCTTTACGTTTCTGTTCTTTCTTTGGAAACTTGTTTCTGTGCCATGCAGTGTGAGATAACACTTTTCGGTTTCCCTGTATTCCTAATTGAGCGAGCGACACACATGTGATTTAGTTTACAAAGTAGTGCTTTGGGTTTCTGTTCTTCTTGGAAACTTGTTTCTGTGCTGTACAGTGTGATATATCACTTTCCAGTTCTCCTGTTGTAATAATTGAACAGGCGACACGTATGTGATTTAGTTTACAAAGTTGTGCTTTGCTTTTCTGTTCTTTCAATGGAAACTAGTTTCTGTGCCTTACAGTGCGAGATAACACTTTTCGGTTTTCCTGTATTCCTAATTGAGCGAGTGACACACATGTGATTCAGTTTACAAAGTAGTGCTTTTCATTTACGTTCATTCGTTGGAAACTTGTTCCTGTTAGAAACGAGTTAGGTTTAGGGTTAGGGTTAGGGTTTGGTTAGGCCTAGGTAAGGGATAGGGTTTGCGTTAGGGTTAGGGTTAGGGTTAGGGTTAGGGTTAGGGTTAGGGTTACGGTTAGGGTTAGGGTTAGGGGTTAGGGTTAGGGTTAGGGTTAGGGTTAGGGTTAGGGGTTAGGGTTAGGGTTAGGGTTAGGGCCTTAGGGTTAGGGTTAGGGTTAGGGTTATATCACTTTTCAGTTTTCCTGTTATAATAATTGAACAGGCGACACGTATGTGAATTAGTTTACAAAGTTGTGCTTTGCGTTTCTGTTCTTTCGATGGAAACATGTTCCTGTGCTGTACAGTGTGTTATATCACTTTTCAGTTTTCCTCTGATAATAATTGAACAGGCGACACGTATGTCATTTAGTTTACAAAGTTGTGCTTTGCGTTTCTGTTCTTTCTTTGGAAACTTGTTTCTGTGCCATGAAGTGTGAGATAACACTTTTCGGTTTCCCTGTATTCCTAATTGAGCGAACGACACACATGTGATTTAGTTTACAAAGTAGTGCTTTGGGTTTCTGTTCTTCTTGGAAACTTGTTTCTGTGCTGTACAGTGTGATATATCACTTTTCAGTTCTCCTGTTGTAATAATTGAACAGGCGACACGTATGTGATTTAGTTTACAAAGTTGTGCTTTGCTTTTTTGTTCTTTCGATGGAAACTAGTTTCTGTGCCTTACAGTGCGAGATAACACTTTTCGGTTTTCCTGTATTCCTAATTGAGCGAGTGACACACATGTGATTCAGTTTACAAAGTGGTGCTTTTCATTTACGTTCATTCGTTGGAAACTTGTTCCTGTTAGGAACAAGTTAGGTTTAGGGTTAGGGTTAGGGTTTGGTTAGGGCTGGGTAAGGGATAGGGTTAGGGTTAGGGTTAGGGTTAGGGTTAGTTTTAGGGTTAGGGGTTAGCGTTAGGGTTAGGGTTAGGTTTAGGGTTAGGGTTAGGGGTTAGGGTTAGGGTTAGGGTTAGGGTTAAGGTTAGTGGTTAGGGTTAGGGTTAGGGTTAGGGCCTTAGGATTAGGGTTAGGGTTAGGGTTATATCACTTTTCAGTTTTCCTGTTATAATAATTGAACAGGCGACACATATGTGAATTAGTTTACAAAGTTGTGCTTTCCGTTTCTGTTCTTTCTTTGGAAACTTGTTTCTGTGCCATACAGTGTGAGATAACACTTTTCGGTTTCCCTGTATTCCTAATTGAGCGAGCGACACGTATGTCATTTAGTTTACAAAGTTGTGCTTTCCATTTCTGTTCTTTCTTTGGAAACTTGTTTCTGTGCCATGCAGTGTGAGATAATACTTTTCGGTTTCCCTGTATTCCTAATTGAGCGAGCGACACACATGTGATTTAGTTTACAAAGTAGTGCTTTGGGTTTCTGTTCTTCTTGGAAACTTGTTTCTGTGCTGTACAGTGTGATATATCACTTTTCAGTTCTCCTGTTGTAATAATTGAACGGGCGACACGTATGTGATTTAGTTTCCAAATTGTGCTTTGCTTTTCTGTTCTTTCGATGGAAACTAGTTTCTGTGCCGTACAGTGCGAGATAACACTTTTCGGGTTTTCCTGTATTCCTAATTGAGCGAGTGACACACATGTGATTCAGTTTACAAAGTAGTGCTTTTCATTTACGTTCATTCGTTGGAAACTTGTTCCTGTTAGGAAGAAGTTAGGGATAGGGTTAGGGTTAGTGTTAGGGTTAGGTTAGGGCTGGGTAAGGGATAGGGTTAGCGTTAGGGTTAGGGTTAGGGTTAGGGTTAGCGTTAGGGTTAGGGTTAGTGTTAGGGGTTAGGGTTAGGGTTAGGGTTAGGGGTTAGGGTTAGGGTTAGGGTTAGGGCCTTAGGGTTAGGGTTAGGGTTAGGGTTAGGGTTAGGGGTTAGGGTTAGGGTTAGGGTTAGGGCCTTAGGGTTAGGATTAGGGTTAGGGTTATACCACTTTTCAATTTTCCTGTTATAATAATTGAACAGGCGACACATATGTGAATTAGTTTACAAAGTTGTGCTTTCCGTTTCTATTCTTTCTTTGGAAACTTGTTTCTGTGCCATACAGTGTGAGATAACACTTTTCAGTTCTCATGTTGTAATAATTGAACGGGCGACACGTATGTGATTTAGTTTTCAAACTTGTGCTTTGAGTTTCTGTTCTTTTTTTGGAAACTTGTTTCTGTGCCGTACAGTGCTAGATAACACTTTTCAGTTTTCCTGTAATCCTAATGGAGCGAGCGACACACATGTGATTTAGTTTACAAATTAGTGATTTTCTTTTTTGTTCTTTCATTTGAAACTTGTTCCTGTGCTGTACAATGTGATATATCACTTTTCAGTTTTCCTGTTATAATATTTGAACAGGCGACACGTATGTGAATTAGTTTACAAAGATGTGCTTTGCGTTTCTGTTCTTTCGATGGAAACATGTTCCTGTGCTGTACAGTGTGTTATATCACTTTTCAGTTTTCCTCTGATAATAACTGAACAGGCGACACGTATGTCATTTAGTTTACAAAGTTGTGCTTTCCGTTTCTGTTCTTTCTTTGGAAACTTGTTTCTGTGCCATGCAGTGTGAGATAACACTTTTCGGTTTCCCTGTATTCCTAATTGAGCGAGCGACACACATGTGATTTAGTTTACAAAGTAGTGCTTTGGGTTTCTGTTCTTCTTGGAAACTTGTTTCTGTGCTGTACAGTGTGATATATCACTTTTCAGTTCTCCTGTTGTAATAATTGAACAGGCGACACGTATGTGATTTAGTTTACAAAGTTGTGCTTTGCTTTTTTGTTCTTTCGATGGAAACTAGTTTCTGTGCCTTACAGTGCGAGATAACACTTTTCGGTTTTCCTGTATTCCTAATTGAGCGAGTGACACACATGTGATTCAGTTTACAAAGTGGTGCTTTTCATTTACGTTCATTCGTTGGAAACTTGTTCCTGTTAGGAACAAGTTAGGTTTAGGGTTAGGGTTAGGGTTTGGTTAGGGCTGGGTAAGGGATAGGGTTAGGGTTAGGGTTAGGGTTAGGGTTAGTTTTAGGGTTAGGGGTTAGCGTTAGGGTTAGGGTTAGGTTTAGGGTTAGGGTTAGGGGTTAGGGTTAGGGTTAGGGTTAGGGTTAAGGTTAGTGGTTAGGGTTAGGGTTAGGGTTAGGGCCTTAGGATTAGGGTTAGGGTTAGGGTTATATCACTTTTCAGTTTTCCTGTTATAATAATTGAACAGGCGACACATATGTGAATTAGTTTACAAAGTTGTGCTTTCCGTTTCTGTTCTTTCTTTGGAAACTTGTTTCTGTGCCATACAGTGTGAGATAACACTTTTCGGTTTCCCTGTATTCCTAATTGAGCGAGCGACACGTATGTCATTTAGTTTACAAAGTTGTGCTTTCCATTTCTGTTCTTTCTTTGGAAACTTGTTTCTGTGCCATGCAGTGTGAGATAATACTTTTCGGTTTCCCTGTATTCCTAATTGAGCGAGCGACACACATGTGATTTAGTTTACAAAGTAGTGCTTTGGGTTTCTGTTCTTCTTGGAAACTTGTTTCTGTGCTGTACAGTGTGATATATCACTTTTCAGTTCTCCTGTTGTAATAATTGAACGGGCGACACGTATGTGATTTAGTTTCCAAATTGTGCTTTGCTTTTCTGTTCTTTCGATGGAAACTAGTTTTTGTGCCGTACAGTGCGAGATAACACTTTTCGGGTTTTCCTGTATTCCTAATTGAGCGAGTGACACACATGTGATTCAGTTTACAAAGTAGTGCTTTTCATTTACGTTCATTCGTTGGAAACTTGTTCCTGTTAGGAAGAAGTTAGGGATAGGGTTAGGGTTAGTGTTAGGGTTAGGTTAGGGCTGGGTAAGGGATAGGGTTAGCGTTAGGGTTAGGGTTAGGGTTAGGGTTAGGGTTAGGGTTAGGGTTAGTGTTAGGGGTTAGGGTTAGGGTTAGGGTTAGGGGTTAGGGTTAGGGTTAGGGTTAGGGCCTTAGGGTTAGGGTTAGGGTTAGGGTTAGGGTTAGGGGTTAGGGTTAGGGTTAGGGTTAGGGCCTTAGGGTTAGGATTAGGGTTAGGGTTATACCACTTTTCAATTTTCCTGTTATAATAATTGAACAGGCGACACATATGTGAATTAGTTTACAAAGTTGTGCTTTCCGTTTCTATTCTTTCTTTGGAAACTTGTTTCTGTGCCATACAGTGTGAGATAACACTTTTCAGTTCTCATGTTGTAATAATTGAACGGGCGACACGTATGTGATTTAGTTTTCAAACTTGTGCTTTGAGTTTCTGTTCTTTTTTTGGAAACTTGTTTCTGTGCCGTACAGTGCTAGATAACACTTTTCAGTTTTCCTGTAATCCTAATGGAGCGAGCGACACACATGTGATTTAGTTTACAAATTAGTGATTTTCTTTTTTGTTCTTTCATTTGAAACTTGTTCCTGTGCTGTACAATGTGATATATCACTTTTCAGTTTTCCTGTTATAATATTTGAACAGGCGACACGTATGTGAATTAGTTTACAAAGATGTGCTTTGCGTTTCTGTTCTTTCGATGGAAACATGTTCCTGTGCTGTACAGTGTGTTATATCACTTTTCAGTTTTCCTCTGATAATAACTGAACAGGCGACACGTATGTCATTTAGTTTACAAAGTTGTGCTTTCCGTTTCTGTTCTTTCTTTGGAAACTTGTTTCTGTGCCATGCAGTGTGAGATAACACTTTTCGGTTTCCCTGTATTCCTAATTGAGCGAGCGACACACATGTGATTTAGTTTACAAAGTAGTGCTTTGGGTTTCTGTTCTTCTTGGAAACTTGTTTCTGTGCTGTACAGTGTGATATATCACTTTTCAGTTTTCCTGTTGTAATAATTGAACGGGCGACACGTATGTGATTTAGTTTCCAAATTGTGCTTTGCTTTTCTGTTCTTTCGATGGAAACTAGTTTCTGTGCCGTACAGGGCGAGATAACACTTTTCGGGTTTTCCTGTATTCCTAATTGAGCGAGTGACACACATGTGATTCAGTTTACAAAGTAGTGCTTTTCATTTACGTTCATTCGTTGGAAACTTGTTCCTGTTAGGAACAAGTTAGGGTTAGGGTTAGGGTTAGGGTTAGGTTAGGGCTGGGTAAGGGATAGGGTTAGCGTTAGGGTTAGGGTTAGGGTTAGGGTTAGGGTTAGGGTTAGGGTTAGGGTTAGTGTTAGGGGTTAGGGTTAGGGTTAGGGTTAGGGGTTAGGGTTAGGGTTAGGGTTAGGGCCTTAGGGTTAGGGTTAGGGTTAGGGTTAGGGTTAGGGGTTAGGGTTAGGGTTAGGGTTAGGGGTGAGGGTTAGGGTTAGGGTTAGGGCCTTAGGGTTAGGGTTAGGGTTAGGGTTAGGGTTAGGGGTTAGGGTTAGGGTTAGGGTTAGGGCCTTAGGGTTAGGATTAGGGTTAGGGTTATACCACTTTTCAATTTTCCTGTTATAATAATTGAACAGGCGACACATATGTGAATTAGTTTACAAAGTTGTGCTTTCCGTTTCTATTCTTTCTTTGGAAACTTGTTTCTGTGCCATACAGTGTGAGATAACACTTTTCAGTTCTCATGTTGTAATAATTGAACGGGCGACACGTATGTGATTTAGTTTTCAAACTTGTGCTTTGAGTTTCTGTTCTTTTTTTGGAAACTTGTTTCTGTGCCGTACAGTGCTAGATAACACTTTTCAGTTTTCCTGTAATCCTAATGGAGCGAGCGACACACATGTGATTTAGTTTACAAATTAGTGATTTTCTTTTTTGTTCTTTCATTTGAAACTTGTTCCTGTGCTGTACAATGTGATATATCACTTTTCAGTTTTCCTGTTATAATATTTGAACAGGCGACACGTATGTGAATTAGTTTACAAAGATGTGCTTTGCGTTTCTGTTCTTTCGATGGAAACATGTTCCTGTGCTGTACAGTGTGTTATATCACTTTTCAGTTTTCCTCTGATAATAACTGAACAGGCGACACGTATGTCATTTAGTTTACAAAGTTGTGCTTTACGTTTCTGTTCTTTCTTTGGAAACTTGTTTCTGTGCCATGCAGTGTGAGATAACACTTTTCGGTTTCCCTGTATTCCTAATTGAGCGAGCGACACACATGTGATTTAGTTTACAAAGTAGTGCTTTGGGTTTCTGTTCTTCTTGGAAACTTGTTTCTGTGCTGTACAGTGTGATATATCACTTTCCAGTTCTCCTGTTGTAATAATTGAACAGGCGACACGTATGTGATTTAGTTTACAAAGTTGTGCTTTGCTTTTCTGTTCTTTCAATGGAAACTAGTTTCTGTGCCTTACAGTGCGAGATAACACTTTTCGGTTTTCCTGTATTCCTAATTGAGCGAGTGACACACATGTGATTCAGTTTACAAAGTAGTGCTTTTCATTTACGTTCATTCGTTGGAAACTTGTTCCTGTTAGAAACGAGTTAGGTTTAGGGTTAGGGTTAGGGTTTGGTTAGGCCTAGGTAAGGGATAGGGTTTGCGTTAGGGTTAGGGTTAGGGTTAGGGTTAGGGTTAGGGTTAGGGTTACGGTTAGGGTTAGGGTTAGGGGTTAGGGTTAGGGTTAGGGTTAGGGTTAGGGTTAGGGGTTAGGGTTAGGGTTAGGGTTAGGGCCTTAGGGTTAGGGTTAGGGTTAGGGTTATATCACTTTTCAGTTTTCCTGTTATAATAATTGAACAGGCGACACGTATGTGAATTAGTTTACAAAGTTGTGCTTTGCGTTTCTGTTCTTTCGATGGAAACATGTTCCTGTGCTGTACAGTGTGTTATATCACTTTTCAGTTTTCCTCTGATAATAATTGAACAGGCGACACGTATGTCATTTAGTTTACAAAGTTGTGCTTTGCGTTTCTGTTCTTTCTTTGGAAACTTGTTTCTGTGCCATGAAGTGTGAGATAACACTTTTCGGTTTCCCTGTATTCCTAATTGAGCGAACGACACACATGTGATTTAGTTTACAAAGTAGTGCTTTGGGTTTCTGTTCTTCTTGGAAACTTGTTTCTGTGCTGTACAGTGTGATATATCACTTTTCAGTTCTCCTGTTGTAATAATTGAACAGGCGACACGTATGTGATTTAGTTTACAAAGTTGTGCTTTGCTTTTTTGTTCTTTCGATGGAAACTAGTTTCTGTGCCTTACAGTGCGAGATAACACTTTTCGGTTTTCCTGTATTCCTAATTGAGCGAGTGACACACATGTGATTCAGTTTACAAAGTGGTGCTTTTCATTTACGTTCATTCGTTGGAAACTTGTTCCTGTTAGGAACAAGTTAGGTTTAGGGTTAGGGTTAGGGTTTGGTTAGGGCTGGGTAAGGGATAGGGTTAGGGTTAGGGTTAGGGTTAGGGTTAGTTTTAGGGTTAGGGGTTAGCGTTAGGGTTAGGGTTAGGTTTAGGGTTAGGGTTAGGGGTTAGGGTTAGGGTTAGGGTTAGGGTTAAGGTTAGTGGTTAGGGTTAGGGTTAGGGTTAGGGCCTTAGGATTAGGGTTAGGGTTAGGGTTATATCACTTTTCAGTTTTCCTGTTATAATAATTGAACAGGCGACACATATGTGAATTAGTTTACAAAGTTGTGCTTTCCGTTTCTGTTCTTTCTTTGGAAACTTGTTTCTGTGCCATACAGTGTGAGATAACACTTTTCGGTTTCCCTGTATTCCTAATTGAGCGAGCGACACGTATGTCATTTAGTTTACAAAGTTGTGCTTTCCATTTCTGTTCTTTCTTTGGAAACTTGTTTCTGTGCCATGCAGTGTGAGATAATACTTTTCGGTTTCCCTGTATTCCTAATTGAGCGAGCGACACACATGTGATTTAGTTTACAAAGTAGTGCTTTGGGTTTCTGTTCTTCTTGGAAACTTGTTTCTGTGCTGTACAGTGTGATATATCACTTTTCAGTTCTCCTGTTGTAATAATTGAACGGGCGACACGTATGTGATTTAGTTTCCAAATTGTGCTTTGCTTTTCTGTTCTTTCGATGGAAACTAGTTTCTGTGCCGTACAGTGCGAGATAACACTTTTCGGGTTTTCCTGTATTCCTAATTGAGCGAGTGACACACATGTGATTCAGTTTACAAAGTAGTGCTTTTCATTTACGTTCATTCGTTGGAAACTTGTTCCTGTTAGGAAGAAGTTAGGGATAGGGTTAGGGTTAGTGTTAGGGTTAGGTTAGGGCTGGGTAAGGGATAGGGTTAGCGTTAGGGTTAGGGTTAGGGTTAGGGTTAGGGTTAGGGTTAGGGTTAGTGTTAGGGGTTAGGGTTAGGGTTAGGGTTAGGGGTTAGGGTTAGGGTTAGGGTTAGGGCCTTAGGGTTAGGGTTAGGGTTAGGGTTAGGGTTAGGGGTTAGGGTTAGGGTTAGGGTTAGGGCCTTAGGGTTAGGATTAGGGTTAGGGTTATACCACTTTTCAATTTTCCTGTTATAATAATTGAACAGGCGACACATATGTGAATTAGTTTACAAAGTTGTGCTTTCCGTTTCTATTCTTTCTTTGGAAACTTGTTTCTGTGCCATACAGTGTGAGATAACACTTTTCAGTTCTCATGTTGTAATAATTGAACGGGCGACACGTATGTGATTTAGTTTTCAAACTTGTGCTTTGAGTTTCTGTTCTTTTTTTGGAAACTTGTTTCTGTGCCGTACAGTGCTAGATAACACTTTTCAGTTTTCCTGTAATCCTAATGGAGCGAGCGACACACATGTGATTTAGTTTACAAATTAGTGATTTTCTTTTTTGTTCTTTCATTTGAAACTTGTTCCTGTGCTGTACAATGTGATATATCACTTTTCAGTTTTCCTGTTATAATATTTGAACAGGCGACACGTATGTGAATTAGTTTACAAAGATGTGCTTTGCGTTTCTGTTCTTTCGATGGAAACATGTTCCTGTGCTGTACAGTGTGTTATATCACTTTTCAGTTTTCCTCTGATAATAACTGAACAGGCGACACGTATGTCATTTAGTTTACAAAGTTGTGCTTTCCGTTTCTGTTCTTTCTTTGGAAACTTGTTTCTGTGCCATGCAGTGTGAGATAACACTTTTCGGTTTCCCTGTATTCCTAATTGAGCGAGCGACACACATGTGATTTAGTTTACAAAGTAGTGCTTTGGGTTTCTGTTCTTCTTGGAAACTTGTTTCTGTGCTGTACAGTGTGATATATCACTTTTCAGTTTTCCTGTTGTAATAATTGAACGGGCGACACGTATGTGATTTAGTTTCCAAATTGTGCTTTGCTTTTCTGTTCTTTCGATGGAAACTAGTTTCTGTGCCGTACAGGGCGAGATAACACTTTTCGGGTTTTCCTGTATTCCTAATTGAGCGAGTGACACACATGTGATTCAGTTTACAAAGTAGTGCTTTTCATTTACGTTCATTCGTTGGAAACTTGTTCCTGTTAGGAACAAGTTAGGGTTAGGGTTAGGGTTAGGGTTAGGTTAGGGCTGGGTAAGGGATAGGGTTAGCGTTAGGGTTAGGGTTAGGGTTAGGGTTAGGGTTAGGGTTAGGGTTAGTGTTAGGGGTTAGGGTTAGGGTTAGGGTTAGGGGTTAGGGTTAGGGTTAGGGTTAGGGCCTTAGGGTTAGGGTTAGGGTTAGGGTTAGGGTTAGGGGTTAGGGTTAGGGTTAGGGTTAGGGCCTTAGGGGTAGGATTAGGGTTAGGGTTATACCACTTTTCAATTTTCCTGTTATAATAATTGAACAGGCGACACATATGTGAATTAGTTTACAAAGTTGTGCTTTCCGTTTCTGTTCTTTCTTTGGAAACTTGTTTCTGTGCCATACAGTGTGAGATAACACTTTTCATTTCTCATGTTGTAATAATTGAACGGGCGACACGTATGTGATTTAGTTTTCAAACTTGTGCTTTGAGTTTCTGTTCTTTTTTTGGAAACTTGTTTCTGTGCAGTACAGTGCTAGATAACACTTTTCAGTTTTCCTGTAATCCTAATGGAGCGAGCGACACACATGTGATTTAGTTTACAAATTAGTGATTTTCTTTTTTGTTCTTTCATTTGAAACTTGTTCCTGTGCTGTACAATGTGATATATCACTTTTCAGTTTTCCTGTTATAATAATTGAACAGGCGACACGTATGTGAATTAGTTTACAAAGTTGTGCTTTGCGTTTCTGTTCTTTCGATGGAAACATGTTGCTCTGCTGTACAGTGTGTTATATCACTTTTCAGTTTTCCTCTGATAATAATTGAACAGGCGACACGTATGTCATTTAGTTTACAAAGTTGTGCTTTCCGTTTCTGTTCTTTCTTTGGAAACTTGTTTCTGTGCCATGCAGTGTGAGATAACACTTTTCGGTTTCCCTGTATTCCTAATTGAGCCAGCGACACACATGAGATTTAGTTTACAAAGTAGTGCTTTGGGTTTCTGTTCTTCTTGGAAACTTGTTTCTGTGCTGTACAGTGTGATATATCACTTTTCAGTTTTCCTGTTGTAATAATTGAACAGGCGACACGTATGTGATTTAGTTTACAAAGTTGTGCTTTGCTTTTCTCTTCTTTCGATGGAAACTAGTTTCTGTGCCGTACAGTGCGAGATAACACTTTTCGGTTTTCCTGTATTCCTAATTGAGCGAGTGACACACATGTGATTCAGTTTACAAAGTAGTGCTTTTCATTTACGTTCTTTCGTTGGAAACTTGTTCCTGTTAGGAACTAGTTAGGGTTAGGGTTAGGGTTAGGGTTAGGGTTAGGTTAGGGCTGGGTAAGGGATAGGGTTAGCGTTAGGGAAAGGGTTAGGCTTAGGGTTAGGGTTAGGGGTTAGGCTTAGGGTTAGGGTTAGGGTTAGGGCCTTAGGGTTAGGGTTAGGGTTAGGGTTATATCACTTTTCAGTTTTCCTGTTATAATAATTGAACAGGCGACACATATGTGAATTAGTTTACAAAGTTGTGCTTTCCGTTTCTGTTCTTTCTTTGGAAACTTGTTTCTGTGCCATACAGTGTGAGAGAACACTTTTCGGTTTCCCTGTATTCCTAATTGAGCGAGCGACACACATGTGATTTAGTTTACAAAGTAGTGCTTTGGGTTTCTGTTCTTCTTGGAAACTCGTTTCTGTGCTGTACAGTGTGATATATCAGTTTTCAGTTCTCATGTTGTAATAATTGAACGGGCGACACGTATGTGATTTAGTTTACAAACTTGTGCTTTGCGTTTCTGTTCTTTTTTTGGAAACTTGTTTCTGTGCCGTACAGTGCGAGATAACACTTTTCGGTTTTCCTGTATTCCTAATTGAGCAAGCGACACACAGGTGATTCTGTTTAAAAGTAGTGCTTTGCGTTTCTGTTCTTTCGTTGGAAACTTGTTCTTGTGCTGTACAGTGAGATATATTACTTTTTAGTTTTCCTGTAATCCTAATGGAGCGAGCGACACACATGTGATTTAGTTTACAAATTAGTGATTTTCTTTTTTGTTCTTTCATTTGAAACTTGTTCCTGTGCTGTACAATGTGATATATCACTTTTCAGTTTTCCTGTTATAATAATTGAACAGGCGACACGTATGTGAATTAGTTTACAAAGTTGTGCTTTGCGTTTCTGTTCTTTCGATGGAAACATGTTGCTGTGCTTTACAGTGTGTTATATCACTTTTCAGTTTTCCTTTGATAATAATTGAACAGGCGACACGTATGTCATTTAGTTTACAAAGTTGTGCTTTCCGTTTCTGTTCTTTCTTTGGAAACTTGTTTCTGTGCCATGCAGTGGCAAACTTTTCGGTTTCCCTGTTTCTGTGCCATGCAGTGGCAAACTTTTCGGTTTCCCTGTATTCCTAATTGAGCGAGCGACACACATGTGATTTAGTTTACAAAGTAGTGCTTTGGGTTTCTGTTCTTCTTGGAAACTTGTTTCTGTGCTGTACAGTGTGATATATCACTTTTCAGTTCTCCTGTTGTAATAATTGAACGGGCGACACGTATGTGATTTAGTTTACAAAGTTGTGCTTTGCTTTTCTGTTCTTTCGATGGAAACTAGTTTCTGTGCCCTACAGTGCGAGATAACACTTTTCGGTTTTCCTGTATTCCTAATTGAGCGAGTGACACACATGTGATTCAGTTTACAAAGTAGTGCTTTTCATTTACGTGCATTTGTTGGAAACTTGTTCCTGTTAGGAACAAGTTAGGGTTAGGGTTAGGGTTAGGGTTAGGGTTAGGTTAGGGCTGGGTAAGGGATAGCGTTAGCGTTAGGGTTAGGCTTAGGGTTAGGGTTAGGGGTTAGGGTTAGGGTTAGGGTTAGGGTTAGGTTTAGGGGTTAGGGTTAGGGTTAGGGTTAGGGCCTTAGGGTTAGGGTTAGGGTTAGGGTTATATCACTTTTCAGTTTTCCTGTTATAATAATTGAACAGGCGATACATATGTGAATTAGTTTACAAAGTTGTGCTTTCCGTTTCTATTCTTTCTTTGGAAACTTGTTTCTGTGCCATACAGTGTGAGAGAACACTTTTCGGTTTCCCTGTATTCCTAATTGAGCGAGCGACACACATGTGATTTAGTTTACAAAGTAGTGCTTTGGGTTTCTGTTCTTCTTGGAAACTTGTTTCTGTGCTGTACAGTGTGATATATCACTTTTCAGTTCTCATGTTGTAATAATTGAACGGGCGACACGTATGTGATTTAGTTTACAAACTTGTGCTTTGCGTTTCTGTTCTTTTTTTGGAAACTTGTTTCAGTGCCGTACAGTGCGAGATAACACTTTTCAGTTTTCCTGTATTCCTAATTGAGCGAGCGACACACAGGTGATTCTGTTTAAAAGTATTGCTTTGCGTTTCTGTTCTTTCGTTGGAAACTTTTTCTTGTGCTGTACAGTGAGATATATTACTTTTCAGTTTTCCTGTAATCCTAATGGAGCGAGCGACACACATGTGATTTAGTTTACAAATTAGTGATTTTCTTTTTTGTTCTTTCATTTGAAACTTGTTCCTGTGCTGTACAATGTGATATATCACTTTTCCGTTTTCCTGTTATAATAATTGAACAGGCGACACGTATGTGAATTAGTTTACAAAGTTGTGCTGTGCGTTTCTGTTCTTTCGATGGAAACATGTTGCTGTGCCGTACAGTGCGAGGTAACACTTTTCGGCTTTCCTGTATTCCTAATTGAGCGAGTGACACACATGTGATTCAGTTTCCAAAGTAGTGCTTTTCATTTACGTTCTTTCGTTGGAAACTTGTTCCTGTTAGGAACAAGTTAGGGTTAGGGTTAGGGTTAGGGTTACGGTTAGGGTTAGGGTTAGGTTAGGGCTGGGTAAGGGATAGGGTTAGCGTTAGGGAAAGGGTTAGGGTTGGGGTTAGGGTTAGGGTTAGGGGTTAGGGTTAGGGTTAGGGTTAGGGTTAGGGTTAGGTTAGGGCTGGGTAAGGGATAGGGTTAGCGTTAGGGAAAGGGTTAGGGTTAGGGTTAGGGTTAGGGTTAGGGGTTAGGGTTAGGGTTAGGGTTAGGGTTAGGGTTATGGGTTAGGGTTAGGGTTAGGGTTAGGGCCTTAGGGTTACTGTTAGGGTTAGGGTTATATCACTTTTCAGTTTTCCTGTTATAATAATTGAACAGGCGACACGTATGTGAATTAGTTTACAAAGTTGTGCTTTGCGTTTCTGTTCTTTCGATGGAAACATGTTCCTGTGCTGTACTGTGTGTTATATCACTTTTCAGTTTTTCTCTGATAATAATTGAACAGGCGACACGTATGTCATTTAGTTTACAAAGTTGTGCTTTCCGTTTCTGTTCTTTCTTTGGAAACTTGTTTCTGTGCCATGCAGTGTGAGATAACACTTTTCGGTTTCCCTGTATTCCTAATTGAGCGAGCGACACACATGTGATTTAGTTTACAAAGTACTGCTTTGGGTTTCTGTTCTTCTTGAAAACTTGTTTCTGTGCTGTACAGTGTGATATATCACTTTTCAGTTCTCCTGTTGTAATAATTGAACGGGAGACACGTATGTGATTTAGTTTACAAAGTTGTGCTTTGCTTTTCTGTTCTTTCGATGGAAACTAGTTTCTGTGCCGTACAGTGCGAGATAACACTTTTCGGTTTTCCTGTATTCCTAATTGAGCGAGTGACACACATGTGATTCAGTTTACAAAGTAGTGCTTTTCATTTACGTTCATTCGTTGGAAACTTGTTCCTGTTAGGAACAAGTTAGGGTTAGGGTTAGGGTTAGGGTTAGGTTAGGGCTGGGTAAGGGATAGGGTTAGCGTTAGGGTTAGGGTTAGGGTTAGGGTTAGGGTTAGGGTTAGGGTTAGGGGTTAGGCTTAGGGTTAGGGTTGGGGTTAGGGTTAGGGTTAGGGTTAGGGCCTTAGGGTTAGGGTTAGGGTTAGGGTTATATCACTTTTCAGTTTTCCTGTTATAATAATTGAACAGGCGACACATATGTGAATTAGTTTACAAAGTTGTGCTTTGCGTTTCTTTTCTTTCAATGGAAACTTGTTTCTGTGCCGTACAGTGCGAGATAAGACTTTTCAGTTTTCCTGTATTCCTAATTGAGCGAGCGACACACAGGTGAATCTGTTTAAAAGTAGTGCTTTGCTTTTCTGTTCTTTCGTTGGAAAATTGTTCTTGTGCTGTACAGTGAGATATATTACTTTTCAGTTTTCCTGTAATCCTAATGGAGCGAGCGACAATCATGTGATTTAGTTTACAAATTAGTGATTTTCTTTTTTGTTCCTTCATTTGAAACTTGTTCCTGTACTGTACAATGTGATATATCACTTTTCAGTTTTCCTGTTATAATAATTGAACAGGCGACACGTATGTGAATTAGTTTACAAAGTTGTGCTTTGCGGTTCTGTTCTTTCGATGGAAACATGTTCCTGTGCTGTACAGTGTGTTATATCACTTTTCAGTTTTCCTCTTCTAATAATTGAACAGGCGACACGTATGTCATTTAGTTTACAAAGTTGTGCTTTCCATTTTTGTTCTTTCTTTGGAAACTTGTTTCTGTGCCATACAGTGTGAGATAACACTTTTCGGTTTCCCTGTATTCCTAATTGAGCGAGCGACACACATGTGATTTAGTTTAAAAAGTAGTGATTTGGGTTTCTGTTCTTCTTGGAAACTTGTTTCTGTGCTGTACAGTGTGATATATCACTTTTCAGTTTTCCTGTTGTAATAATTGAACGGGCGACACGTATGTGATTTAGTTTACAAAGTTGTGCTTTGCTTTTCTGTTCTTTCGATGGAAACTAGTTTCTGTGCCGTACAGTGCGAGATAACACTTTTCGGTTTTCCTGTATTCCTAATTGAGCGAGTGACACACATGTGATTCAGTTTACAAAGTAGTGCTTTTCATTTACGTTCTTTGTTGGAAACTTGTTCCTGTTAAGAACAAGTTAGGGTTAGTGTTAGGGTTAGGGATAGGGTTAGGGTTAGGGTTAGGGGTTAGGTTTAGGGTTAGGATTTGGGTTAGGTTTAGGGTTAGCGTTAGGGTTAGGGTTAGGGTTAGGGTTAGGGGTTAGGGTTAGGGTTAGGGTTAGGGTTAGGGTTAGGGTTAGGGGTTAGGGTTAGGGTTAGGGCCTTAGGGTTAGGGTTAGGGTTAGGGTTATATCACTTTTCAGTTTTCCTGTTATAATAATTGAACAGGCGTCACGTATGTGAATTAGTTTACAAAGTTGTGCTTTGCGGTTCTGTTCTTTCGATGGAAACATGTTCCTGTGCTGTACAGGGTGTTATATCACTTTTCAGTTTTCCTCTTATAATAATTAAACAGGCGACACGTATGTCATTTAGTTTACAAAGTTGTGCATTCTGTTTCTGTTCCTTCTTTGGATACTTGTTTCTGTGCCATGCAGTGTGAGATAACACTTTTCGGTTTCCCTGTATTCCTAATTGAGCGAGCGACACACATGTGATTTAGTTTACAAAGTAGTGTTTTGGGTTTCTGTTCTTCTTGGAAACTTGTTTCTGTGCTGTACAGTGTGATATATCACTTTTCAGTTTTCCTGTTGTAATAATTGTACGGGCGACGCGTATGCAATTTAGTTTACAAAGTTGTGCTTTGCTTTTCTCTTCTTTCGATGGAAACTAGTTTCTGTGCCGTACAGTGCGAGATAACACTTTTCGGTTTTCCTGTATTCCTAATTGAGCGAGTGACACACATGTGATTCAGTTTACAAAGTAGTGCTTTTCATTTACGTTCTTTCGTTGGAAACTTGTTCCTGTTAGGAACAAGTTAGGGTAAGGGTTAGGGTTAGGGTTAGGGTTAGGGTTAGGTTAGGGCTGGGTAAGGGATAGGGTTAGCGTTAGGGTTAGGATTATTGTTAGGGTTAGGGTTAGGTTTAGGGTTAGGGTTAGTGTTAGGGTTAGGGTTAGGGTTAGGGGTAGGGCCTTAGGGTTACGGTTAGGGTTAGGGTTATATCACTTTTCAGTTTTCCTGTTATAATAATTGAACAGGCGACACATATGTGAATTAGTTTATAAAGTTGTGCTTTGCGTTTCTGTTCTTTCAATGTAAACTTTTTTCTGTGCCGTACAGTGCGAGATAACACTTTTCAGTTTTCCTGTATTCCTAACTGAGCGAGCGACACACAGGTGATTCTGTTTAAAAGTAGTGCTTTGCTTTTCTGTTCTTTCGTTGGAAACTTGTTCTTGTGCTGTACAGTGAGATATATTACTTTTCAGTTTTCCTGTAATCCTAATGGAGCGAGCGACACACATGTGATTTAGTTTACAAATTAGTGATTTTCTTTTTTGTTCTTTCATTTGAAACTTATTCCTGTGCTGTACAATGTGATATATCACTTTTCAGTTTTCCTGTTGTAATAATTGAATGGGCGAAACGTATGTGATTTAGTTTACAAAGTTGTGCTTTGCGTTTCTGTTCTTTCGATGGAAACATGTTCCTGTGCTGTACAGTGTGTTATATCACTTTTCAGTTTTCCTCTTCTAATAATTGAACAGGCGACACGTATGTCATTTAGTTTACAAAGTTGTGCTTTCCATTTTTGTTCTTTCTTTGGAAACTTGTTTCTGTGCCATACAGTGTGAGATAACACTTTTCGGTTTCCCTGTATTCCTAATTGAGCGAGCGACACACATGTGATTTAGTTTAAAAAGTAGTGATTTGGGTTTCTGTTCTTCTTGGAAACTTGTTTCTGTGCTGTACAGTGTGATATATCACTTTTCAGTTTTCCTGTTGTAATAATTGAACGGGCAACACGTATGTGATTTAGTTTACAAAGTTGTGCTTTGCTTTTCTGTTCTTTCGATGGAAACTAGTTTCTGTGCCCTACAGTGTGAGATAACACTTTTCGGTTTTCCTGTATTCCTAATTGAGCGAGTGACACACATGTGATTCAGTTTACAAAGTAGTGCTTTTCATTTACGTTCTTTGTTGGAAACTTGTTCCTGTTAAGAACAAGTTAGGGTTAGTGTTAGGGTTAGGGATAGGGTTAGGGTTAGGGTTAGGGGTTAGGGTTAGGGTTAGGATTTGGGTTAGGTTTAGGGTTAGCGTTAGGGTTAGGGTTAGGGTTAGGGTTAGGGGTTAGGGTTAGGGTTAGGGTTAGGGTTAGGGTTAGGGGTTAGGGTTAGGGTTAGGGCCTTAGGGTTAGGGTTAGGGTTAGGGTTATATCACTTTTCAGTTTTCCTGTTATAATAATTGAACAGGCGTCACGTATGTGAATTAGTTTACAAAGTTGTGCTTTGCGGTTCTGTTCTTTCGATGGAAACATGTTCCTGTGCTGTACAGTGTGTTATATCACTTTTCAGTTTTCCTCTGATAATAATTGAACAGGCGACACGTATGTCATTTAGTTTACAAAGTTGTGCTTTCCGTTTCTGTTCTTTCTTTGGAAACTTGTTTCTGTGCCATGCAGTGTGAGATAACACTTTTCGGTTTCCCTGTATTCCTAATTGAGCCAGCGACACACATGAGATTTAGTTTACAAAGTAGTGCTTTGGGTTTCTGTTCTTCTTGGAAACTTGTTTCTGTGCTGTACAGTGTGATATATCACTTTTCAGTTTTCCTGTTGTAATAATTGAACAGGCGACACGTATGTGATTTAGTTTACAAAGTTGTGCTTTGCTTTTCTCTTCTTTCGATGGAAACTAGTTTCTGTGCCGTACAGTGCGAGATAACACTTTTCGGTTTTCCTGTATTCCTAATTGAGCGAGTGACACACATGTGATTCAGTTTACAAAGTAGTGCTTTTCATTTACGTTCTTTCGTTGGAAACTTGTTCCTGTTAGGAACTAGTTAGGGTTAGGGTTAGGGTTAGGGTTAGGGTTAGGTTAGGGCTGGGTAAGGGATAGGGTTAGCGTTAGGGAAAGGGTTAGGCTTAGGGTTAGGGTTAGGGGTTAGGCTTAGGGTTAGGGTTAGGGTTAGGGCCTTAGGGTTAGGGTTAGGGTTAGGGTTATATCACTTTTCAGTTTTCCTGTTATAATAATTGAACAGGCGACACATATGTGAATTAGTTTACAAAGTTGTGCTTTCCGTTTCTGTTCTTTCTTTGGAAACTTGTTTCTGTGCCATACAGTGTGAGAGAACACTTTTCGGTTTCCCTGTATTCCTAATTGAGTGAGCGACACACATGTGATTTAGTTTACAAAGTAGTGCTTTGGGTTTCTGTTCTTCTTGGAAACTCGTTTCTGTGCTGTACAGTGTGATATATCAGTTTTCAGTTCTCATGTTGTAATAATTGAACGGGCGACACGTATGTGATTTAGTTTACAAACTTGTGCTTTGCGTTTCTGTTCTTTTTTTGGAAACTTGTTTCTGTGCCGTACAGTGCGAGATAACACTTTTCGGTTTTCCTGTATTCCTAATTGAGCAAGCGACACACAGGTGATTCTGTTTAAAAGTAGTGCTTTGCGTTTCTGTTCGTTCGTTGGAAACTTGTTCTTGTGCTGTACAGTGAGATATATTACTTTTTAGTTTTCCTGTAATCCTAATGGAGCGAGCGACACACATGTGATTTAGTTTACAAATTAGTGATTTTCTTTTTTGTTCTTTCATTTGAAACTTGTTCCTGTGCTGTACAATGTGATATATCACTTTTCAGTTTTCCTGTTATAATAATTGAACAGGCGACACGTATGTGAATTAGTTTACAAAGTTGTGCTTTGCGTTTCTGTTCTTTCGATGGAAACATGTTGCTGTGCTTTACAGTGTGTTATATCACTTTTCAGTTTTCCTTTGATAATAATTGAACAGGCGACACGTATGTCATTTAGTTTACAAAGTTGTGCTTTCCGTTTCTGTTCTTTCTTTGGAAACTTGTTTCTGTGCCATGCAGTGGCAAACTTTTCGGTTTCCCTGTTTCTGTGCCATGCAGTGGCAAACTTTTCGGTTTCCCTGTATTCCTAATTGAGCGAGCGACACACATGTGATTTAGTTTACAAAGTAGTGCTTTGGGTTTCTGTTCTTCTTGGAAACTTGTTTCTGTGCTGTACAGTGTGATATATCACTTTTCAGTTCTCCTGTTGTAATAATTGAACGGGCGACACGTATGTGATTTAGTTTACAAAGTTGTGCTTTGCTTTTCTGTTCTTTCGATGGAAACTAGTTTCTGTGCCCTACAGTGCGAGATAACACTTTTCGGTTTTCCTGTATTCCTAATTGAGCGAGTGACACACATGTGATTCAGTTTACAAAGTAGTGCTTTTCATTTACGTTCATTTGTTGGAAACTTGTTCCTGTTAGGAACAAGTTAGGGTTAGGGTTAGGGTTAGGGTTAGGGTTAGGTTAGGGCTGGGTAAGGGATAGCGTTAGCGTTAGGGTTAGGCTTAGGGTTAGGGTTAGGGGTTAGGGTTAGGGTTAGGGTTAGGGTTAGGTTTAGGGGTTAGGGTTAGGGTTAGGGTTAGGGCCTTAGGGTTAGGGTTAGGGTTAGGGTTATATCACTTTTCAGTTTTCCTGTTATAATAATTGAACAGGCGATACATATGTGAATTAGTTTACAAAGTTGTGCTTTCCGTTTCTGTTCTTTCTTTGGAAACTTGTTTCTGTGCCATACAGTGTGAGAGAACACTTTTCGGTTTCCCTGTATTCCTAATTGAGCGAGCGACACACATGTGATTTAGTTTACAAAGGAGTGCTTTGGGTTTCTGTTCTTCTTGGAAACTTGTTTCTGTGCTGTACAGTGTGATATATCACTTTTCAGTTCTCATGTTGTAATAATTGAACGGGCGACACGTATGTGATTTAGTTTACAAACTTGTGCTTTGCGTTTCTGTTCTTTTTTTGGAAACTTGTTTCAGTGCCGTACAGTGCGAGATAACACTTTTCAGTTTTCCTGTATTCCTAATTGAGCGAGCGACACACAGGTGATTCTGTTTAAAAGTATTCCTTTGCGTTTCTGTTCTTTCGTTGGAAACTTTTTCTTGTGCTGTACAGTGAGATATATTACTTTTCAGTTTTCCTGTAATCCTAATGGAGCGAGCGACACACATGTGATTTAGTTTACAAATTAGTGATTTTCTTTTTTGTTCTTTCATTTGAAACTTGTTCCTGTGCTGTACAATGTGATATATCACTTTTCCGTTTTCCTGTTATAATAATTGAACAGGCGACACGTATGTGAATTAGTTTACAAAGTTGTGCTGTGCGTTTCTGTTCTTTCGATGGAAACATGTTGCTGTGCCGTACAGTGCGAGGTAACACTTTTCGGCTTTCCTGTATTCCTAATTGAGCGAGTGACACACATGTGATTCAGTTTACAAAGTAGTGCTTTTCATTTACGTTCTTTCGTTGGAAACTTGTTCCTGTTAGGAACAAGTTAGGGTTAGGGTTAGGGTTACGGTTAGGGTTAGGGTTAGGTTAGGGCTGGGTAAGGGATAGGGTTAGCGTTAGGGAAAGGGTTAGGGTTGGGGTTAGGGTTAGGGTTAGGGGTTAGGGTTAGGGTTAGGGTTAGGGTTAGGTTAGGGCTGGGTAAGGGATAGGGTTAGCGTTAGGGAAAGGGTTAGGGTTAGGGTTAGGGTTAGGGTTAGGGGTTAGGGTTAGGGTTAGGGTTAGGGTTAGGGTTATGGGTTAGGGTTAGGGTTAGGGTTAGGGCCTTAGGGTTACTGTTAGGGTTAGGGTTATATCACTTTTCAGTTTTCCTGTTATAATAATTGAACAGGCGACACGTATGTGAATTAGTTTACAAAGTTGTGCTTTGCGTTTCTGTTCTTTCGATGGAAACATGTTCCTGTGCTGTACTGTGTGTTATATCACTTTTCAGTTTTTCTCTGATAATAATTGAACAGGCGACACGTATGTCATTTAGTTTACAAAGTTGTGCTTTCCGTTTCTGTTCTTTCTTTGGAAACTTGTTTCTGTGCCATGCAGTGTGAGATAACACTTTTCGGTTTCCCTGTATTCCTAATTGAGCGAGCGACACACATGTGATTTAGTTTACAAAGTACTGCTTTGGGTTTCTGTTCTTCTTGAAAACTTGTTTCTGTGCTGTACAGTGTGATATATCACTTTTCAGTTCTCCTGTTGTAATAATTGAACGGGAGACACGTATGTGATTTAGTTTACAAAGTTGTGCTTTGCTTTTCTGTTCTTTCGATGGAAACTAGTTTCTGTGCCGTACAGTGCGAGATAACACTTTTCGGTTTTCCTGTATTCCTAATTGAGCGAGTGACACACATGTGATTCAGTTTACAAAGTAGTGCTTTTCATTTACGTTCATTCGTTGGAAACTTGTTCCTGTTAGGAACAAGTTAGGGTTAGGGTTAGGGTTAGGGTTAGGTTAGGGCTGGGTAAGGGATAGGGTTAGCGTTAGGGTTAGGGTTAGGGTTAGGGTTAGGGTTAGGGTTAGGGTTAGGGGTTAGGCTTAGGGTTAGGGTTGGGGTTAGGGTTAGGGTTAGGGTTAGGGCCTTAGGGTTAGGGTTAGGGTTAGGGTTATATCACTTTTCAGTTTTCCTGTTATAATAATTGAACAGGCGACACATATGTGAATTAGTTTACAAAGTTGTGCTTTGCGTTTCTTTTCTTTCAATGGAAACTTGTTTCTGTGCCGTACAGTGCGAGATAAGACTTTTCAGTTTTCCTGTATTCCTAATTGAGCGAGCGACACACAGGTGAATCTGTTTAAAAGTAGTGCTTTGCTTTTCTGTTCTTTCGTTGGAAAATTGTTCTTGTGCTGTACAGTGAGATATATTACTTTTCAGTTTTCCTGTAATCCTAATGGAGCGAGCGACAATCATGTGATTTAGTTTACAAATTAGTGATTTTCTTTTTTGTTCCTTCATTTGAAACTTGTTCCTGTACTGTACAATGTGATATATCACTTTTCAGTTTTCCTGTTATAATAATTGAACAGGCGACACGTATGTGAATTAGTTTACAAAGTTGTGCTTTGCGGTTCTGTTCTTTCGATGGAAACATGTTCCTGTGCTGTACAGTGTGTTATATCACTTTTCAGTTTTCCTCTTCTAATAATTGAACAGGCGACACGTATGTCATTTAGTTTACAAAGTTGTGCTTTCCATTTTTGTTCTTTCTTTGGAAACTTGTTTCTGTGCCATACAGTGTGAGATAACACTTTTCGGTTTCCCTGTATTCCTAATTGAGCGAGCGACACACATGTGATTTAGTTTACAAAGTAGTGCTTTGGGTTTCTGTTCTTCTTGGAAACTTGTTTCTGTGCTGTACAGTGTGATATATCACTTTTCAGTTTTCCTGTTGTAATAATTGAACGGGCGACACGTATGTGATTTAGTTTACAAAGTTGTGCTTTGCTTTTCTGTTCTTTCGATGGAAACTAGTTTCTGTGCCGTACAGTGCGAGATAACACTTTTCGGTTTTCCTGTATTCCTAATTGAGCGAGTGACACACATGTGATTCAGTTTACAAAGTAGTGCTTTTCATTTACGTTCTTTGTTGGAAACTTGTTCCTGTTAAGAACAAGTTAGGGTTAGTGTTAGGGTTAGGGATAGGGTTAGGGTTAGGGTTAGGGGTTAGGGTTAGGGTTAGGATTTGGGTTAGGTTTAGGGTTAGCGTTAGGGTTAGGGTTAGGGTTAGGGTTAGGGGTTAGGGTTAGGGTTAGGGTTAGGGTTAGGGTTAGGGGTTAGGGTTAGGGTTAGGGCCTTAGGGTTAGGGTTAGGGTTAGGGTTATATCACTTTTCAGTTTTCCTGTTATAATAATTGAACAGGCGTCACGTATGTGAATTAGTTTACAAAGTTGTGCTTTGCGGTTCTGTTCTTTCGATGGAAACATGTTCCTGTGCTGTACAGGGTGTTATATCACTTTTCAGTTTTCCTCTTATAATAATTAAACAGGCGACACGTATGTCATTTAGTTTACAAAGTTGTGCATTCTGTTTCTGTTCCTTCTTTGGATACTTGTTTCTGTGCCATGCAGTGTGAGATAACACTTTTCGGTTTCCCTGTATTCCTAATTGAGCGAGCGACACACATGTGATTTAGTTTACAAAGTAGTGTTTTGGGTTTCTGTTCTTCTTGGAAACTTGTTTCTGTGCTGTACAGTGTGATATATCACTTTTCAGTTTTCCTGTTGTAATAATTGTACGGGCGACGCGTATGCAATTTAGTTTACAAAGTTGTGCTTTGCTTTTCTCTTCTTTCGATGGAAACTAGTTTCTGTGCCGTACAGTGCGAGATAACACTTTTCGGTTTTCCTGTATTCCTAATTGAGCGAGTGACACACATGTGATTCAGTTTACAAAGTAGTGCTTTTCATTTACGTTCTTTCGTTGGAAACTTGTTCCTGTTAGGAACAAGTTAGGGTAAGGGTTAGGGTTAGGGTTAGGGTTAGGGTTAGGTTAGGGCTGGGTAAGGGATAGGGTTAGCGTTAGGGTTAGGATTATTGTTAGGGTGAGGGTTAGGTTTAGGGTTAGGGTTAGTGTTAGGGTTAGGGTTAGGGTTAGGGGTAGGGCCTTAGGGTTACGGTTAGGGTTAGGGTTATATCACTTTTCAGTTTTCCTGTTATAATAATTGAACAGATGACACATATGTGAATTAGTTTATAAAGTTGTGCTTTGCGTTTCTGTTCTTTCAATGTAAACTTTTTTCTGTGCCGTACAGTGCGAGATAACACTTTTCAGTTTTCCTGTATTCCTAACTGAGCGAGCGACACACAGGTGGTTCTGTTTAAAAGTAGTGCTTTGCTTTTCTGTTCTTTCGTTGGAAACTTGTTCTTGTGCTGTACAGTGAGATATATTACTTTTCAGTTTTCCTGTAATCCTAATGGAGCGAGCGACACACATGTGATTTAGTTTACAAATTAGTGATTTTCTTTTTTGTTCTTTCATTTGAAACTTATTCCTGTGCTGTACAATGTGATATATCACTTTTCAGTTTTCCTGTTGTAATAATTGAATGGGCGAAACGTATGTGATTTAGTTTACAAAGCTGTGCTTTGCTTTTCTGTTCTTTCGATGGAAACTAGTTTCTGTGCCGTACAGTGCGAGAGAACACTTTTCGGTTTTCCTGTATTCCTAATTGAGCGAGTGACACACATGTGATTCAGTTTACAAAGTAGTGCTTTTCATTTACGTTCTTTCGTTGGAAACTTGTTCCTGTTAGGAACAAGTTAGTGTTAGGATTAGGGTTAGGGTTAGGATTAGGGTTAGGGTTAGGTTAGGGCTGGGTAAGGGATAGGGTTAGCGTTAGGGTTAGGGTTAGGGTTAGGGTTAGGGTTAGGGGTTAGGGTTAGGGTTATGGTTAGGGTTAGGGTTAGGGGTTAAGGTTAGGGTTAGGGTTAGGGCCTTAGGGTTAGGGTTAGGGTTAGGGTTATATCACTTTTCAGTTTTCCTGTTATAATAATTGAACAGGTGACACATATGTGAATTAGTTTACAAAGTTGTGCTTTGCGTTTCTGTTCTTTCAATGGAAACTTGTTTCTGTGCCGTACAGTGCGAGATAAGACTTTTCAGTTTTCCTCTATTCCTAATTGAGCGATCGACACTCAGGTGAATCTGTTTAAAAGTAGTGCTTTGCTTTTCTGTTCTTTCGTTGGAAACTTGTTCTTGTGCTGTACAGTGAGATATATTTCTTTTCAGTTTTCCTGTAATCCTAATGGAGCGAGTGACACACATGTGATTTAGTTTACAAATTCGTGATTTTCTTTTTTGTTCCTTCATTTGAAACTTGTTCCTGTACTGTACAATGTGATATATCACTTTTCAGTTTTCCTGTTATAATAATTGAACAGGCGACACGTATGTGAATTAGTTTAGAAAGTTGTGCTTTGCGTTTCTGTTCTTTCGATGGAAACATGTTCCTGTGCTGTACAGTGTGTTATATCACTTTTCAGTTTTCCTCTTCTAATAATTGAAAAGGCGGCACGTATGTTATTTAGTTTACAATGTTGTGCTTTCCATTTCTGTTCTTTCTTTGGAAACTTGTTTCTGTGCCATACAGTGTGAGAAAACACTTTTCGGTTTCCCTGTATTCCTAATTGAGCGAGCAACACACATGTGATTTAGTTTACAAAGTAGTGTTTTGGGTTTCTGTTCTTCATGGAAACTTGTTTCTGTGCTGGACAGTGTGATATATCACTTTCCAGTTTTCCTGTTGTAATAATTGAACGGGCGACACGTATGTGATTTAGTTTACAAAGTTGTGCTTTGCTTTTCTGTTCTTTCGATGGAAACTAGTTTCTGTGCCGTACAGTGCGAGATAACACTTTTCGGTTTTCCTGTATTCCTAATTGAGCGAGTGACACACATGTGCTTCAGTTTACCAAGTAGTGCTTTTCATTTACGTTCTTTCGTTGGAAACCTGTTCCTGTTAGGAACAAGTTAGGGTTAGGGTTGGGGTTAGGGTTAGGGTTAGGGTTAGGGTTAGGGTTAGGGTTAGGGTTAGGGTTAGGCTAGGGCTGGGTAAGGGATAGGGTTAGCGTTAGGGAAAGGGTTACGGTTAGGGTTAGGGTTAGGGTTAGGGGTTAGGGTTAGGGTTAGGGTTATGGTTAGGGTTAGGGTTAGGTGTTTGGGTTAGGGTTAGGTTTAGGGTTAGGGTTAGGGGTTAGGGTTAGGGTTAGGGTTAGGGTTAGGGGTTAGGGTTAGGGTTAGGGTTAGGGCCTTAGGGTTAGGGTTAGGGTTAGGGTTATATCACTTTTCAGTTTTCCTGTTATAGTAATTGAACAGGCAACACGTATGTGAATTAGTTTACAAAGTTGTGCTTTGCGTTTCTGTTCTTTCGATGGAAACATGTTCCTGTGCTGTACAGGGTGTTATATCACTTTTCAGTTTTCCTCTTATAATAATTGAACAGGCGACACGTATGTCATTTAGTTTACAAAGTTGTGCATTCTGTTTCTGTTCCTTCTTTGGATACTTGTTTCTGTGCCATGCAGTGTGAGATAACACTTTTCGGTTTCCCTGTATTCCTAATTGAGCGAGCGACACACATGTGATTTAGTTTACAAAGTAGTGCTTTGGGTTTCTGTTCTTCTTGGAAACTTGTTTCTGTGCTGTACAGTGTGATATATCACTTTTCAGTTTTCCTGTTGTAATAATTGTACGGGCGACACGCATGCGATTTAGTTTACAAAGTTGTGCTTTGCTTTTCTCTTCTTTCGATGGAAACTAGTTTCTGTGCCGTACAGTGCGAGATTACACTTTTCGGTTTTCCTGTATTCCTAATTGAGCGAGTGACACACATGTGATTCAGTTTACAAAGTAGTGCTTTTCATTTACGTTCTTTCGTTGGAAACTTGTTCCTGTTAGGAACAAGTTAGGGTAAGGGTTAGGGTTAGGGTTAGGGTTAGGGTTAGGTTAGGGGTGGGTAAGGGATAGGGTTAGCGTTAGGGTTAGGGTTATTGTTAGGATTAGGGTTAGGTTTAGGGTTAGGGTTAGGGTTAGTGTTAGGGTTAGGGTTAGGGTTAGGGGTTAGGGTTAGGGTTAGGGTTAGGGCCTTAGGGTTACGGTTAGGGTTAGGGTTATATCACTTTTCAGTTTTCCTGTTATAATAATTGAACAGGCGACACATATGTGAATTAGTTTACAAAGTTGTGCTTTACGTTTCTGTTCTTTCAATGTAAACTTTTTTCTGTGCCTTACAGTGCGAGATAACACTTTTTAGTTTTCCTGTATTCCTAACTGAGCGAGCGACACACAGGTGATTCTGTTTAAAAGTAGTGCTTTGCTTTTCTGTTCTTTCGTTGGAAACTTGTTCTTGTGCTGTACAGTGAGATATATTACTTTTCAGTTTTCCTGTAATCCTAATGGAGCGAGCGACACACATGTGATTTAGTTTACAAATTAGTGATTTTCTTTTTTGTTCTTTCATTTGAAACTTGTTCCTGTGATGTACAATGTGATATATCACTTTTCAGTTTTCCTGTTATAATAATTGAACAGGCGACACGTATGTGAATTAGTTTACAAAGTTGTGCTTTGCGTTTCTGTTCTTTCGATGGAAACATGTTGCTGTGCTTTACAGTGTGTTATATCACTTTTCAGTTTTCCTTTGATAATAATTGAACAGGCGACACGTATGTCATTTAGTTTACAAAGTTGTGCTTTCCGTTTCTGTTCTTTCTTTGGAAACTTGTTTCTGTGCCATGCAGTGGCAAACTTTTCGGTTTCCCTGTTTCTGTGCCATGCAGTGGCAAACTTTTCGGTTTCCCTGTATTCCTAATTGAGCGAGCGACACACATGTGATTTAGTTTACAAAGTAGTGCTTTGGGTTTCTGTTCTTCTTGGAAACTTGTTTCTGTGCTGTACAGTGTGATATATCACTTTTCAGTTCTCCTGTTGTAATAATTGAACGGGCGACACGTATGTGATTTAGTTTACAAAGTTGTGCTTTGCTTTTCTGTTCTTTCGATGGAAACTAGTTTCTGTGCCCTACAGTGCGAGATAACACTTTTCGGTTTTCCTATATTCCTAATTGAGCGAGTGACACACATGTGATTCAGTTTACAAAGTAGTGCTTTTCATTTACGTTCATTTGTTGGAAACTTGTTCCTGTTAGGAACAAGTTAGGGTTAGGGTTAGGGTTAGGGTTAGGGTTAGGTTAGGGCTGGGTAAGGGATAGGGTTAGCGTTAGGGTTAGGCTTAGGGTTAGGGTTAGGGGTTAGGGTTAGGGTTAGGGTTAGGTTTAGGGGTTAGGGTTAGGGTTAGGGTTAGGGCCTTAGGGTTAGGGTTAGGGTTTGGGTTATATCACTTTTCAGTTTTCCTGTTATAATAATTGAACAGGCGATACATATGTGAATTAGTTTACAAAGTTGTGCTTTCCGTTTCTGTTCTTTCTTTGGAAACTTGTTTCTGTGCCATACAGTGTGAGAGAACACTTTTCGGTTTCCCTGTATTCCTAATTGAGCGAGCGACACACATGTGATTTAGTTTACAAAGTAGTGCTTTGGGTTTCTGTTCTTCTTGGAAACTTGTTTCTGTGCTGTACAGTGTGATATATCACTTTTCAGTTCTCATGTTGTAATAATTGAACGGGCGACACGTATGTGATTTAGTTTACAAACTTGTGCTTTGCGTTTCTGTTCTTTTTTTGGAAACTTGTTTCAGTGCCGTACAGTGCGAGATAACACTTTTCAGTTTTCCTGTATTCCTAATTGAGCGAGCGACACACAGGTGATTCTGTTTAAAAGTAGTGCTTTGCGTTTCTGTTCTTTCGTTGGAAACTTTTTCTTGTGCTGTACAGTGAGATATATTACTTTTCAGTTTTCCTGTAATCCTAATGGAGCGAGCGACACACATGTGATTTAGTTTACAAATTAGTGATTTTCTTTTTTGTTCTTTCATTTGAAACATGTTCCTGTGCTGTACAATGTGATATATCACTTTTCCGTTTTCCTGTTATAATAATTGAACAGGCGACACGTATGTGAATTAGTTTACAAAGTTGTGCTGTGCGTTTCTGTTCTTTCGATGGAAACATGTTGCTGTGCCGTACAGTGCGAGGTAACACTTTTCGGCTTTCCTGTATTCCTAATTGAGCGAGTGACACACATGTATTTCAGTTTACAAAGTAGTGCTTTTCATTTACGTTCTTTCGTTGGAAACTTGTTCCTGTTAGGAACAAGTTAGGGTTAGGGTTAGGGTTACGGTTAGGGTTAGGGTTAGGTTAGGGCTGGGTAAGGGATAGGGTTAGCGTTAGGGAAAGGGTTAGGGTTGGGGTTAGGGTTAGGGTTAGGGGTTAGGGTTAGGGTTAGGGTTAGGGTTAGGTTAGGGCTGGGTAAGGGATAGGGTTAGCGTTAGGGAAAGGGTTAGGGTTAGGGTTAGGGTTAGGGTTAGGGGTTAGGGTTAGGGTTAGGGTTAGGGTTAGGGTTATGGGTTAGGGTTAGGGTTAGGGTTAGGGCCTTAGGGTTACTGTTAGGTTTAGGGTTATATCACTTTTCAGTTTTCCTGTTATAATAATTGAACAGGCGTCACGTATGTGAATTAGTTTACAAAGTTGTGCTTTGCGTTTCTGTTCTTTCGATGGAAACATATTCCTGTGCTGTACTGTGTGTTATATCACTTTTCAGTTTTTCTCTGATAATAATTGAACAGGCGACACGTATGTCATTTAGTTTACAAAGTTGTGCTTTCCGTTTCTGTTCTTTCTTTGGAAACTTGTTTCTGTGCCATGCAGTGTGAGATAACACTTTTCGGTTTCCCTGTATTCCTAATTGAGCGAGCGACACACATGTGATTTAGTTTACAAAGTACTGCTTTGGGTTTCTGTTCTTCTTGAAAACTTGTTTCTGTGCTGTACAGTGTGATATATCACTTTTCAGTTCTCCTGTTGTAATAATTGAACGGGAGACACGTATGTGATTTAGTTTACAAAGTTGTGCTTTGCTTTTCTGTTCTTTCGATGGAAACTAGTTTCTGTGCCGTACAGTGCGAGATAACACTTTTCGGTTTTCCTGTATTCCTAATTGAGCGAGTGACACACATGTGATTCAGTTTACAAAGTAGTGCTTTTCATTTACGTTCATTCGTTGGAAACTTGTTCCTGTTAGGAACAAGTTAGGGTTAGGGTTAGGGTTAGGGTTAGGTTAGGGCTGGGTAAGGGATAGGGTTAGCGTTAGGGTTAGGGTTAGGGTTAGGGTTAGGGTTAGGGTCAGGGTTAGGGTTAGGGTTAGGGGTTAGGGTTAGGGTTAGGGTTGGGGTTAGGGTTAGGGTTAGGGTTAGGGCCTTAGGGTTAGGGTTAGGGTTAGGGTTATATCACTTTTCAGTTTTCCTGTTATAATAATTGAACAGGCGACACATATGTGAATTAGTTTACAAAGTTGTGCTTTGCGTTTCTTTTCTTTCAATGGAAACTTGTTTCTGTGCCGTACAGTGCGAGATAAGACTTTTCAGTTTTCCTGTATTCCTAATTGAGCGAGCGACACACAGGTGAATCTGTTTAAAAGTAGTGCTTTGCTTTTCTGTTCTTTCGTTGGAAAATTGTTCTTGTGCTGTACAGTGAGATATATTACTTTTCAGTTTTCCTGTAATCCTAATGGAGCGAGCGACAATCATGTGATTTAGTTTACAAATTAGTGATTTTCTTTTTTGTTCCTTCATTTGAAACTTGTTCCTGTACTGTACAATGTGATATATCACTTTTCAGTTTTCCTGTTATAATAATTGAACAGGCGACACGTATGTGAATTAGTTTACAAAGTTGTGCTTTGCGTTTCTGTTCTTTCGATGGAAACATGTTCCTGTGCTGTACAGTGTGTTATATCACTTTTCAGTTTTCCTCTTCTAATAATTGAACAGGCGACACGTATGTCATTTAGTTTACAAAGTTGTGCTTTCCATTTTTGTTCTTTCTTTGGAAACTTGTTTCTGTGCCATACAGTGTGAGATAACACTTTTCGGTTTCCCTGTATTCCTAATTGAGCGAGCGACACACATGTGATTTAGTTTAAAAAGTAGTGATTTGGGTTTCTGTTCTTCTTGGAAACTTGTTTCTGTGCTGTACAGTGTGATATATCACTTTTCAGTTTTCCTGTTGTAATAATTGAACGGGCGACACGTATGTGATTTAGTTTACAAAGTTGTGCTTTGCTTTTCTGTTCTTTCGATGGAAACTAGTTTCTGTGCCGTACAGTGCGAGATAACACTTTTCGGTTTTCCTGTATTCCTAATTGAGCGAGTGACACACATGTGATTCAGTTTACAAAGTAGTGCTTTTCATTTACGTTCTTTGTTGGAAACTTGTTCCTGTTAAGAACAAGTTAGGGTTAGTGTTAGGGTTAGGGATAGGGTTAGGGTTAGGGTTAGGGGTTAGGGTTAGGGTTAGGGTTTGGGTTAGGTTTAGGGTTAGCGTTAGGGTTAGGGTTAGGGTTAGGGTTAGGGGTTAGGGTTAGGGTTAGGGTTAGGGTTAGGGTTAGGGGTTAGGGTTAGGGTTAGGGCCTTAGGGTTAGGGTTAGGGTTAGGGTTATATCACTTTTCAGTTTTCCTGTTATAATAATTGAACTGGCGTCACGTATGTGAATTAGTTTACAAAGTTGTGCTTTGCGGTTCTGTTCTTTCGATGGAAACATGTTCCTGTGCTGTACAGGGTGTTATATCACTTTTCAGTTTTCCTCTTATAATAATTAAACAGGCGACACGTATGTCATTTAGTTTACAAAGTTGTGCATTCTGTTTCTGTTCCTTCTTTGGATACTTGTTTCTGTGCCATGCAGTGTGAGATAACACTTTTCGGTTTCCCTGTATTCCTAATTGAGCGAGCGACACACATGTGATTTAGTTTACAAAGTAGTGTTTTGGGTTTCTGTTCTTCTTGGAAACTTGTTTCTGTGCTGTACAGTGTGATATATCACTTTTCAGTTTTCCTGTTGTAATAATTATACGGGCGACGCGTATGCAATTTAGTTTACAAAGTTGTGCTTTGCTTTTCTCTTCTTTCGATGGAAACTAGTTTCTGTGCCGTACAGTGCGAGATAACACTTTTCGGTTTTCCTGTATTCCTAATTGAGCGAGTGACACACATGTGATTCAGTTTACAAAGTAGTGCTTTTCATTTACGTTCTTTCGTTGGAAACTTGTTCCTGTTAGGAACAAGTTAGGGTAAGGGTTAGGGTTAGGGTTAGGTTTAGGGTTAGGTTAGGGCTGGGTAAGGGATAGGGTTAGCATTAGGGTTAGGGTTATTGTTAGGGTTAGGGTTAGGTTTAGGGTTAGGGTTAGGGTTAGTGTTAGGGTTAGGGTTAGGGTTAGGGTTAGGGCCTTAGGGTTACGGTTAGGGTTAGGGTTATATCACTTTTCAGTTTTCCTGTTATAATAATTGAACAGGCGACACATATGTGAATTAGTTTATAAAGTTGTGCTTTGCGTTTCTGTTCTTTCAATGTAAACTTTTTTCTGTGCCGTACAGTGCGAGATAACACTTTTCAGTTTTCCTGTATTCCTAACTGAGCGAGCGACACACAGGTGATTCTGTTTAAAAGTAGTGCTTTGCTTTTCTGTTCTTTCGTTGGAAACTTGTTCTTGTGCTGTACAGTGAGATATATTACTTTTCAGTTTTCCTGTAATCCTAATGGAGCGAGCGACACACATGTGATTTAGTTTACAAATTAGTGATTTTCTTTTTTGTTCTTTCATTTGAAACTTATTCCTGTGCTGTACAATGTGATATATCACTTTTCAGTTTTCCTGTTGTAATAATTGAATGGGCGACACGTATGTGATTTAGTTTACAAAGCTGTGCTTTGCTTTTCTGTTCTTTCGATGGAAACTAGTTTCTGTGCCGTACAGTGCGAGAGAACACTTTTCGGTTTTCCTGTATTCCTAATTGAGCGAGTGACACACATGTGATTCAGTTTACAAAGTAGTGCTTTTCATTTACGTTCTTTCGTTGGAAACTTGTTCCTGTTAGGAACAAGTTAGTGTTAGGGTTAGGGTTAGGGTTAGGATTAGGGTTAGGGTTAGGTTAGGGCTGGGTAAGGGATAGGGTTAGCGTTAGGGTTAGGGTTAGGGTTAGGGTTAGGGTTAGGGGTTAGGGTTAGGGTTATGGTTAGGGTTAGGGTTAGGGGTTAAGCTAATGTTAGGGTTAGGGCCTTAGGGTTAGGGTTAGGGTTAGGGTTATATCACTTTTCAGTTTTCCTGTTATAATAATTGAACAGGTGACACATATGTGAATTAGTTTACAAAGTTGTGCTTTGCGTTTCTGTTCTTTCAATGTAAACTTTTTACTGTGCCGTACAGTGCGAGATAACACTTTTCAGTTTTCCTCTATTCCTAATTGAGCGAGCGACACTCAGGTGAATCTGTTTAAAAGTAGTGCTTTGCTTTTCTGTTCTTTCGTTGGAAACTTGTTCTTGTGCTGTACAGTGAGATATATTACTTTTCAGTTTTCCTGTAATCCTAATGGAGCGAGTGACACACATGTGATTTAGTTTACAAATTCGTGATTTTCTTTTTTGTTCCTTCATTTGAAACTTGTTCCTGTACTGTACAATGTGATATATCACTTTTCAGTTTTCCTGTTATAATAATTGAACAGGCGACACGTATGTGAATTAGTTTAGAAAGTTGTGCTTTGCGTTTCTGTTCTTTCGATGGAAACATGTTCCTGTGCTGTACAGTGTGTTATATCACTTTTCAGTTTTCCTCTTCTAATAATTGAAAAGGCGGCACGTATGTTATTTAGTTTACAAAGTTGTGCTTTCCATTTCTGTTCTTTCTTTGGAAACTTGTTTCTGTGCCATACAGTGTGAGATAACACTTTTCGGTTTCCCTGTATTCCTAATTGAGCGAGCAACACACATGTGATTTAGTTTACAAAGTAGTGTTTTGGGTTTCTGTTCTTCATGGAAACTTGTTTCTGTGCTGGACAGTGTGATATATCACTTTCCAGTTTTCCTGTTGTAATAATTGAACGGGCGACACGTATGTGATTTAGTTTACAAAGTTGTGCTTTGCTTTTCTGTTCTTTCGATGGAAACTAGTTTCTGTGCCGTACAGTGCGAGATAACACTTTTCGGTTTTCCTGTATTCCTAATTGAGCGAGTGACACATATGTGATTCAGTTTACCAAGTAGTGCTTTTCATTTACGTTCTTTCGTTGGAAACTTGTTCCTGTTAGGAACAAGTTAGGGTTAGGGTTGGGGTTAGGG
The DNA here is from genome assembly GCF_030254825.1 of Meriones unguiculatus. Classification (NCBI taxonomy): domain Eukaryota; kingdom Metazoa; phylum Chordata; class Mammalia; order Rodentia; family Muridae; genus Meriones; species Meriones unguiculatus. The sequence goes on from NC_083351.1 coordinate 88,633,055, forward strand.
TTAGGGTTAGGGTTAGGGTTAGGGTTAGGGTTAGGGTTAGGCTAGGGCTGGGTAAGGGATAGGGTTAGCGTTAGGGAAAGGGTTACGGTTAGGGTTAGGGTTAGGGTTAGGGGTTAGGGTTAGGGTTAGGGTTATGGTTAGGGTTAGGGTTAGGTGTTTGGGTTAGGGTTAGGTTTAGGGTTAGGGTTAGGGGTTAGGGTTAGGGTTAGGGTTAGGGTTAGGGGTTAGGGTTAGGGTTAGGGTTAGGGCCTTAGGGTTAGGGTTAGGGTTAGGGTTATATCACTTTTCAGTTTTCCTGTTATAGTAATTGAACAGGCAACACGTATGTGAATTAGTTTACAAAGTTGTGCTTTTCGTTTCTGTTCTTTCGATGGAAACATGTTCCTGTGCTGTACAGGGTGTTATATCACTTTTCAGTTTTCCTCTTATAATAATTGAACAGGCGACACGTATGTCATTTAGTTTACAAAGTTGTGCATTCTGTTTCTGTTCCTTCTTTGGATACTTGTTTCTGTGCCATGCAGTGTGAGATAACACTTTTCGGTTTCCCTGTATTCCTAATTGAGCGAGCGACACACATGTGATTTAGTTTACAAAGTAGTGCTTTGGGTTTCTGTTCTTCTTGGAAACTTGTTTCTGTGCTGTACAGTGTGATATATCACTTTTCAGTTTTCCTGTTGTAATAATTGTACGGGCGACACGCATGCGATTTAGTTTACAAAGTTGTGCTTTGCTTTTCTCTTCTTTTGATGGAAACTAGTTTCTGTGCCGTACAGTGCGAGATTACACTTTTCGGTTTTCCTGTATTCCTAATTGAGCGAGTGACACACATGTGATTCAGTTTACAAAGTAGTGCTTTTCATTTACGTTCTTTCGTTGGAAACTTGTTCCTGTTAGGAACAAGTTAGGGTAAGGGTTAGGGTTAGGGTTAGGGTTAGGGTTAGGTTAGGGGTGGGTAAGGGATAGGGTTAGCGTTAGGGTTAGGGTTATTGTTAGGGTTAGGGTTAGGTTTAGGGTTAGGGTTAGGGTTAGTGTTAGGGTTAGGGTTAGGGTTAGGGGTTAGGGTTAGGGTTAGGGTTAGGGCCTTAGGGTTACGGTTAGGGTTAGGGTTATATCACTTTTCAGTTTTCCTGTTATAATAATTGAACAGGCGACACATATGTGAATTAGTTTACAAAGTTGTGCTTTACGTTTCTGTTCTTTCAATGTAAACTTTTTTCTGTGCCTTACAGTGCGAGATAACACTTTTTAGTTTTCCTGTATTCCTAACTGAGCGAGCGACACACAGGTGATTCTGTTTAAAAGTAGTGCTTTGCTTTTCTGTTCTTTCGTTGGAAACTTCTTCTTGTGCTGTACAGTGAGATATATTACTTTTCAGTTTTCCTGTAATCCTAATGGAGCGAGCGACACACATGTGATTTAGTTTACAAATTAGTGATTTTCTTTTTTGTTCTTTCATTTGAAACTTATTCCTGTGCTGTACAATGTGATATATCACTTTTCAGTTTTTCTGTTGTAATA